>NW_026110652.1:0-87526 GCF_024679095.1 Eriocheir sinensis
AGAAAGTAAAGAAAAAAAACCCGCTGGGGCTCAAAAATCTGATGCACGTATGAAAATTGTACAAAACAAAATATACCGTTACAAATAAATTATCTTTTTTAAATCAGGAATGATGAAAAAACGACCACATTACTCACTAAGAGAGGAACTAATAAAAGATAACATTTCATTTTAAATTAAACATTGGGAGTCACGCATCAGAGACTAATCTCGTGAAAATGATCGACAATAGTGAAAAAATTTATTACGGCTAAAATGTCAAGTTGCGACGTCACACACACACACACACACACACACACACACACACACACACACACACACACACGAACACAATAAAAGTAATGACAAAATTCCATCGGACCCAAAGTCGCGTGATCGTCAAAACAACTACAATAAAAACGCAATTTTTTTTTTGTTTCATACACGAGAGAGAGAGAGAGAGAGAGAGAGAGAGAGAGAGAAGCCCCCCCTCCCCCCCCCCCATATTTCTAACAGTATTCTAGTCATCCGTCCACCTTGCTCTACTTCCTCCCCTCTCATCACAGGTAATTGTTACGCGTCTATTCGAATAAAAGAAACCAGTGAGGTGTGTAATTAAACCTCTCTCTCTCTCTCTCTCTCTCTCTCTCTCTCTCTCAATCACCATTAAGACTAGCCACTGACACCTCTACCTCTCCCAGTCCCTTAATATCCTTCCTCCATCCGTCACGTCTACCTGTCCGTCTCTTCGCTCGTCCGCCCGTCCGCCTAACACACCTGTCCGCACCTACGCCAGACCCAATCAACTTTCCTGCTGACGAGGCGGTACGTACGAAGCTCCGAAGGCGGTCAAGCGAAGGGCGTTAGCGTCTAAGGTGCGGGAAGGTGTAGAAACGACGGAAAGGAAGCGAAGGAGGAGGGTGGAAAGGAAAAGGGAGGAAAGAAATAAGGAAGGAAAGACATGAAAAAAAGGGAATAAGGAACTGGGGCGTACAAAGGAGGTGTGTAAAGAAAGCCTGTCAGGGATGGCGAAAGGGAAGCAGGAAAAGGAAAATAGAGAGAAGAAACTGAGCAGACGAAGGTGAAAATGATTGTAGGAAGAAAAATGTAAAGTGTATAGGAGTGTGTGAATGAAGGGGAAAGGGAGGAGGAAGAACAGAGTAAGGATGGAGGTGACAGAAATGGGAAATATATAGGAAGATAACGAAGAGCATGAACCGAAACAGAGGTAAGAGAAGGACACGTTGCTAAATTAGGGAGAAGTAAAATGAGAGATTGAATAGCATGTTGGCCTTGTTGGGGTGTGGAAGAGTGTGTCAGGGCGAAGGGAAAGGAATAACGGAGAAATATAAAGAAAGGCGACGAATAAAATGGAAAGACAAAGAATACACAAAAGCTAGTGGGGCGTAAGGAGGAGGGACGTGAGGGAGAGGGAAATAAAAGTGGGGGAAGAAAGAGAGCCGAAAAGGAAAGGAAGGCCAGATTGAAAGAATATTAAAGAAGAAGAGGAGGGAGTGAGGCGTGAAGGAGGAAGCGCAAGACTGAAGAAGGAAGGAAAGAGGGAAAGAAAGGAAGACTGAATTTGAGTTTAGCGGAGAAAATAAGCGAAAAATGACGAATACAAAAGGAGCGTGTGAAGAATGTGGTGCGTGGTGGAAGGTGAAATGGAGGAGAGGAGGAAAAGAGTGGAAGCGAGAGAGAAAAGTGGAAAGAAATCTAAGATGCGAAAAAAAAACTAGAAAATGAATGAAGGAAGATATGAAAAAAATGGAAAAAAGATTTGTAATTGATGAAGAAAACAGAAAAAAAGAGGAAAAATAGGATAGAGATATGAAAGCATGGAAAAAAGATTTGTAATTGATGAAGAAAATAGAAAAAAAAGAGGAAAAATAGGATAGAGATATGAAAGCATGGAAAAAAGATTTGTAATTGATGAAGAAAATAGAAAAAAAAGAGGAAAATAGGATAGAGGTATGAAAGAATGGAAAAAAAAAGACTTGTAATTGATAAAGAAAATAGAAAAAAAGGGAAAATAGGAAAGGGAAAGTTAGAAGAGGCTTTAGAAAGAAACGTAAAGAATGGAGAATAGATTGAAGGACGAAAAAAGTGTCCTAACTACTGAAGGAGAAAGAAAATAAAAAAAACGAAGGCAAGGGGAAAGACAATGGTGCCCAGAGAGAGAGAGAAATGTGTCGCTGGAGAAAGAGGGAGGACTGAAGAAAGCTAATGAACAGAAGAACGAAGGCAGAACATTGGGGACTGAGGGAAAGGAGAAAGGAGGAGGAAGGGAAGAACAGAGAAGTGAGAGGCGTGAGGTGAATGTTTGTACAAAGGGGAAGGAGGAAAAAAATACCTAAGAAAAGAAGAGAGAAGAAAAGAATGGAAGAAAGTGAGAGAACCTTGCGATTCCGGTTCTGCCCTCGTCCCCATACCTTCCACCCTTCCACCCTGCCACTTTCTCCGCCCCCTCCTCCTCCTCCCGCTCCCTTCTCCCTGCCCCTCCTCTCTCTGTCCTCGCCTTCAGCCTGTCACTAACTGTCAGGAGATTCCTTGTTGCGCGTGGTCGAGAGGTCTGGTAACGTGAGGAAATGATGCTACCCTCCTCCTTTCTCTTTCCTTCTCTCCCACCTCTTCCTGCTTTATCCATCTCCTCCTCTTCGTCCTCCTCTTCCTTCCTCCCACTTCCTACGCATCCTTTTCCTGCTCCTCCTCTCCAATGGTGTTGCATGACGTTTGTGGCCTTGGAAATTATAAGTAGTGATTGATATATGAAAGTAGCTAAAAATATCAAGAAGGCAAACTGAATGAAAAGATTGGTACAGAAATAAAGTGGAAAAATGTGACAGAAATGCAGGAATCTAGACAATATGAGGTATGTCAGATGTTTGTTTGTTTTATTTGCCAGTATATAGGGTAATAGGTGGATCAAGAG
The DNA here is from genome assembly GCF_024679095.1 of Eriocheir sinensis. Classification (NCBI taxonomy): domain Eukaryota; kingdom Metazoa; phylum Arthropoda; class Malacostraca; order Decapoda; family Varunidae; genus Eriocheir; species Eriocheir sinensis. Next base: position 2,912 of record NW_026110652.1, read on the forward strand.
TGGGCCATAAAAACCTTTTTCTTCAACAATTCCCATTTCTACCACCACTTACCACCTCCTTATTATCATTAAGTTCATCTGATCATTTGTTCCCATGTATGTTGTATTGACACCTTATGATTATATGCCCATTAATTTCATCCACTACACTTTAACTTTCCTCCCTATATGGTTTTATCAAATTGAAGTAATTGATATTATCTTATATTATTTTGTTAAACCTTATTACATGTGTTTTTCCACCAAGTTTGCTAACTACCAAAGTTTCATTAACAGCAATTTTCTTAACACCTTCTGCCGCTTAGGAAGTTTCTGATCGAGACTCCTTGCCAATTTCTGCCTTATTAGGGAGAGTGGAAAATTTAGCTGAAGCTTTATTCCGCATGGCAAGCTTTTAACCATGAATCCATCTTGAACTGGTGATATCCCCTTCTCTCTTCTCCTCCCCGCCCATCTCCCCACCACACACACACACACACACACACACACACACACACACACACACACACACACACACACACACACAAGACGGTTACTTTAGGTTTGTCGTCTCTGAATTTTCTGCATAGTTTCTCCCCTCTCTCCATCTCTGCGCCTCCCTCTCCTCCTCTCCTCTCCTCTGTCTGATGAAAAGCAGACCAGCAGATACTATATCTGATTTTCAAAAGTATCTTGATAAGGTCCCCACCAACGATTGCTCAGGTAAACCATCATGTATCAGTATCTCTGGTAACATTCATAATTGGCTAGGATCACTCCTTGAGGGAAATAGAGAGAAGTTTCAAATGGTGTTACATCTAACTGGCCTGATGTCAGCGCGGCGTAATTTCGCTGATTAGTGCTTGGTCTCACGCCTTCTAATAAAGTTAATGATATCATGATGTAATAACTTTGCAAAGTATCAAAATTCTTATTGCTGACAGATAAAATTGCAGTGCGTAATTGCGACACTGACGAAGAAGTTTTCATAACCAGATCTAGATCGACTTTGCACGTTAGCCAATCAATGGCAAATGAAATTTAATGTTGACAAAATGTAAAGTGTTGCCATCGAAAAGTTACCAATCGCGTTCGGTACGCAAAATGAATGGCCAAATAACTTCGTGTAAGTAAAATAGTATGACCTTTAATCAATGGTATCAATCGACGGTAAGTCTGGTCAAATGTTCAGAGTAAGCAAAACTGCAAACTCACTGGTTGTTTCTCTTGTACTTGAGATGTTTATAATTGGTTATATTAATGTCACAATTTTCTTGTTAGTGTTTGTCCTGGTCAGATGTTTTGGCACAGTTGTATATCTCTTGGCCTTCCTGGGGTATCTGTTTTTCTTTATCCTCGTTGTTTCTTGCACTTTAGACAAAGTTTACACTGTACCATATATATTTTCTTGTTTGTCTGTTTTCTGTCTCCTGACATATTTCTCCCTTCCGAAGAGATCTCGGCTCTGGAGATCTCAAGAGAAGTTGTGGAGAAGATACGCGGTAAATGTTCGTGGTTGGCTTGAGTCTGAAGCGGCAGCGCCGCGTAGCGTAGACACAGAATACCCTACGGTGACGTCACCAGCATAGCAGTAGAACCAGATCACGACAATGGCGAAGACAATCCACAACGGATTGATGGGTTGAAAGGGCTGGATCCGCTCGATCCACACACTTAGGGCTGCGCCGCTTGTTAGCCCTGCAGGGGGATGGACCCAGCACGCGAAGAGAACTCCACAAGCATCAATATCCCATTATCCGTGGGGCTGACAGTAAGGTTCGTTGCGGGATGGTAGGCATGAGTGCCGAGTGATGGGGAGGCGAACAGGTCCAAAGTAGTCAGGACCTTTGAAAACATAGGGGAAACAAGCCAAGACTATTGCGGCAGAGGCTGATCACTGACCAAGTGCTCTCTAAGAAAGCAGCCGATTTACAGAGTCATGTTACGCCCTTGGTAGACGGGCTTCTGTGGGAGGATAAAACTATATGTAGGCTGGCCCACAAATTTATACTAGAAAGCAGAAAATATATTTTCTTATTCTACTGAAGGTATTGCTATCTTGAATCAACACTATACATAAGAAAGGGTGTCACTCTGCACAGAATGAAGGGAGGTCGATTCGAAAGACACGAAGCAAATAATCGGACTTCTCGTAAAGGTTTGGTAAATAGAAATTACGAGACCGGGGTAGTAGCCAAGTTGCCCTGGAGGACAAGTTATTACATCCGTTATAGAGGCTAAAAATCAAGAACTGCAAGGGTAATAAAAGACCTGGAGGTCGAATCTAGGCTTTTCCTTAATGTGTTGAACAACTGTTTGGTTCATATAATGGTTGGAGTTAGGTGTTTGCAGGGAGCCTGTGATCTACCAGAATCCTGGTAATCTGGGACTTATGGGTTCCCCAATGCTAAGTCAAAATACCAATACGTATTTAGTAGGAGCTTTTTTCTCCATGCCAAAGTTTATAGTAAATGGCGCACAACTGGTTCAATATACCTACAGCTGAACATGAAGCTTACAGTGAGATTTACAGCGTATATTAATAATGATGCTGAGTTTCATACAAACATATAATCATATAAAATTTTGGTTAATGACCGTAATTTCATTATTTTAACAGCATCAATTGAGCTCAGTCGTACCAAATACAGGTTATTAGACAAGGATCTCGTACCATATTTTCTGCTTTTTTTCTTATAATTCATAGCAGCATGCAGTTTGTTTCCGAATAGGTCATCACATAGCTTCAAACTTTAGATGATGCAACAATGAACTGAATTCGTTTTTCAAATTAAAGAGGTGTATTTTGTTGCTTTACAGCTGGATACTCAGGTGACATTGAATAACATTTCGGCAACGAAGCAGTTAAATCCGTGCTTTTATATAATGCAGCTAAAGATCTTCTGTGAGGGTTAAACTGTACTATAGTCTCTGTCTGCGTGAGGACTATAATATAGGATAGTATGTTGGTGTGGAAACTTCTTGGCCAGTTAGACAAAAGTGTTGGGGGACTCCTGTTGTGTCATTTAGTCGCATACACCGAAAGAGTCAAATCAATCTGTGGTTTATTTCAGATATTTCCAGCTCATTATTGCATTTTCATCCTTATGCATTATTCCTGTTCTATATCGTATTAGTTTTGACATTACATTAGGCAACTTGTACCTAATCGAAGAGCGAAGTATTTTATCGCATGCTGAGGTGGGTTTTGAAAGTTTGGGAGTCAGAACTGAGAAGGTAGGGCCTGCATCAGCTGTTTATTGCTGGTGTAGAACGAATATTATTTAATGTGTCATGAGTAGCAGTCACCCTTCCGCTACGAGTCATTATTTTCGGTGGAAGTTTTCTCAGCGATTTCAGGGCTGAGCAATGCAAAGAATAGATCAGTGTCTGTCTCTCGATTTAAAGGGTAAGGCGTCAGCTCAATCGTTGACATTGCAACATTGCCGTACGGCTGATGCAATCTTCTATGAAGGACTTTTATCATGTGGGGACCTCGTTGAAACCTTACTAAATCCTGAGGTTTATAATTTTTTACCATTATATCACTGATCTTCTTCTATTACTCCTGCAGTATAGGTCCATCAAAAATAGGTTGCAACTTTTCTTTTCTATTCTTTTTGGTGTATGTTTGAGGAACACTCTGTCGCCAACGTTGATAGTTTTGATTTTTGTAACTTGCAAAGTTTCTTCCATTTCTTTTCTCCACTTTCTTCATTGTAAACCTCCACATCTATCATAAACTTCTTTATTTAATTGCAGCCATTTCTCTTCATAGGAGTCAATATCATAAACTTTCCTTGCAATTGCAGCCATTTTCTTCATATAGTAAATATTTCATAAACTTTCTCTTGCAATTGCAGCCATTTATCTTTATAGGAGTAAATATCATACCAGGGCTGCCATGAATTTTTTCAACATAGGTGGGTACAGGAGGATCTTCTAAAATCTCTCTTCTCTCTCTCGATAAAATAGGGATTCCTTTACAAAAGGATAATACGCAGGATTATGCAGGCCAAGATGCTCCATGTTAGCATTACATCCCCAAACGGACACATTTCTCGCGAGAACATCTTCTCCTCAAAATGCAGTAAATAACAGTATAATTTGCGCGGCTTTTTTATTATTCCATTTATTTGTATGGTAAGCCGTTATTCGCGTGTCGCACAGGTAGCTTCTAATTTATCTCCTGCATCACGGAATTAACGAACTCTGAACCTTGACCTGTAAATAACTGGGTTCCGAGGAACACCGTGTAATAATAAACAACATCCACGCGGTTACAACGCCCTTGCACATATTTTCTCTAAGGGCTTCCTTACCCAAGGGTACTGTAATCAAATACCTTTAAAAAAACATCTAACCAGGGGCATTACGTATCGAACTCCCATTGTCCGATACATGTCCCATGGGACCCAGATACAAGGTCCATGGTATTCTTCCAAAGGAGCGGTGACGTTCTGGATACGCCGCCAAGGAGCAGGGTGCAAGTTCCCAACTCACTTTTTAAAACGACTACCATGACGCACTTCCTCAGTTACAAAATTCTCATCCCGTTTCATCTCCAGGCCAGAAAGCGAACTTTCTACACCGACATAACGTAACTTTGGTCCCTCCGTGCCCTGCAGTGGCGATTGAATGAGCCAGAGCGTTATCGCCTTGGAAAGCGCTTTGGGGTAGAACCACCACCTTAGTGGCTTCTCCGTATGACTAAAACACACATCATTTTATTTCCAATTCTGTAACTCTGACAGGGGCGGCATCTCTCATTATGCGCCATCTTCAACACAATATAACATAATTTCCACCTGTACTCTTCTAACAGGGGCGGCATCTCTACATTATGCTCTTTTTTCTCTGAGTCTTGTCATCAATTTTCATTCAGCGGGGCTTCCTTCTTTGTAAGCAAAACTTATATGCTGGCTGCCTGAAGCATGCAGCTTCCACTAATCTCCTTGAATACTCCAGTCAAGTGTGTAAAATAATATATACTCACTATTCCAGGTCCACATACACATCATATTTTATTTTTCTACCATGCCTGTTTCTTTTTCTGCACTAGTGCAATTCCTGCCCTCATTATCCACGTGTTCCACGGTTTTTGTTGTTCTCCGTCCACAAACATTATCGCGCGTGTCCTTCTAATTCAATCTCAGTGTCCCAGAGCCTTCATCCTTGATTAAAAAAATCTGCTACTATATTTTCCTGTTGCCAGGCAAATGATTGATTGTGAAACTACATACTCACTCATCAAGCGAGAGTCTGCCATTCTTATCCTCCTGCCGTTGGGACTAGCTACTCTGTAACAACCAGACTAAAGGCTCAGACCCGTGTGGATCTCTAACAGGGTAACTCTAAATTAATGGGCGGTTTGACGTGTAACCCATAGCAATTACAGTTAAAGCCTCTCGTTCAAACGTTATACTGTACCTCGCCAGTTCTGGCCAGGTATTCAATTTCCACAAAAAGATACAGGCCTTGTAGTTTATCATCATCCCTGTTATTGCAATACTCCACCAGTATTGTAGTAGGATGCAGTAGAGTGCACTGTACCAAGCATTCTATCCTTAAGGGTTGAGAACGCAATTTTTGTTTCATCCTGTCCATATGATGGAGTTTTATTTATTTATTTATTTATTTTATATTTTAATTTTTTATATATATATTTTTTTTTAGTGTAACCTTTCTTCCCTTTGTAAATCCTTTTTTAGAAAAGGATAAAATAATTTGTGAATAATTTTTAATACAATTTGCGATAATGAATGAAGTCAATCCAAGAAATGACTGTAAATCATGAATAGTTTGGGGCCAGGATATTTTGTAAGGGCCTCCAGCTTGCTAGAGGACTGAGGTCTTATTCTCTGAGCTGATGGCATGCGTTTGTGGTAATCTACTTCTTTGTTCTCAAAAGTTATACACCTCTCCATCTTAAGAGTCAGGTTATTCCTTGGGCTGATCTTATAATTTGTTCAAGTTATCTGCGTGGATTAGGAAAATATATCGCCCAGGATAATTTTCACATATGCACAGTCACAGTGTACACCTGAACCTTTGTTACATTATAATAGCTCTGGTAAGACAGTGTTTATTATTTTTCTTGAAGCTATTACGGGCTGTTTTAAGGTTGTGCGAGTGAAGTAATTCCCAATGTCCTGTTGGAGGAAGAAAATGCCGTCTTTTTCTCTGCTGGTTTCTATCTTTTGGGGGATTTTGATGGCGTAACTCTGTTTCAAGTCTAGGTAACATGAAAAAAACTTACTATCTTCCAATTCGATTGAATATAGAAGTGTATGAGTGGGTACCTTGTCGTCCTGTAGTGTTTTATTGTTGCCCGGGAAGTCCAGGACAAAGGTCAGTAGGTACCTCATCTTTTTTTGCACTAGATAAGGAAGATTATAGGGTGATCGCGAAGGGCGAATCACACCCTGCGGTAGCTAGAGCGATATAAGCTGTTCATTTACTCTGTCATGATAACTGGATATAGGAATGTTATATGACGCCTGCACTATTACTTCACTCAGTGTTTTGCTTTGATGGTGCTTGAAAAATAGGGCGTTACTGTTAATGGTTCTGTCTGTTCTGTGGAAAATGACTGTTATACTATTTGCTATTGGGTTGACTTTAAAACCTACCTTCTCTTCATGTTTTGGGGGAATTTGAGCGTCAATTGATAGAGGTTTTCTTTCTCCTTACTTCAAGCTCTGCGGGCTTCAAGTCTGTTTTATTGTGTCAGCCATGGTCTGTACACTGGGATACTTGTGGCGGATCAGCGTATTGCCTATGAGTGACAGGCTTCACAAAATCCTAACGTTGGTGTGGGCTTTTATTATCATCTATCTTTACACTCACACTTTTCAATATTCAAATGGAGTACAGTGACATAAGATCTTGATTGTCAGATGAAGGGGCTAATTAACTATCCCTGAGCACAAGACTCTAGCCTGGAGGAGTATCACTAACACAAGGCTCAAATAAAAGCTTCACTTGCTCTGTAGTGAAGCAGTGCGTCACTAAGGCGTTAAGTGGTGTAACCTGCAACAGATGCATGTAGTTGCAAAGGTTCCAGCTGCTGGCAACGTACGGCCTTTATTTTCAGTGAGACCTTCTTCATTTCCATCTACATTTAGGCCAAGATCCTTCACCTCTAGATATAAGATATTTTTCCTGGTATAATTGTATGGTTTCCTTCTATTATCAGTTTTAAGCTTCGTTCTTTTGTTTCATTTAGTTGCAGGTATGTTTTCTAAATAATCTCGTGCTACACGACAAATCAGTACTCAACATAATATGAGTCGGTATAAATCTACATCGCGTGTTATCAATAAGTCTTGAAACTAACTTTTTCCTTCCATATTAACTTGTCTTTACCGTCATTTTCTAATATGGTATCTTTGCACAGAGACATATTCACGGGTTTCGCTTCACAGTTATTTACTGTCATGAGCCCTAATTCTTTAATAAATTCACAAATCCGTTGTGTACTCCACACACGCTCCCTGTTTCTAGGAGCGCTGCCACTTTTGCATATGTATTATCATGAGTATAAAGCAGATCTGCCTACCAAAGTTACTTCCTAGAGTCAAGTGTTAATTATAGCCTCTCTTTTCATTATTTCTTTCTGGCAAGATCACTCCCTTGTTTGTTATAGCCTTCTTTTCCTTATATTTATGTAGATGCGGTTACTCCCTTGTTCGTTATAAAAGCCCATTCATCTTATTATATTGTGTAAAGGTTACTTCTTTCTTCGTTATAGCCTTCTAATCTTATTATATTAAAGGTTACTTCCCTGCCTATTCGTTATAGCTTTCATCTTTATTATATTAAAGGTTACTCCCTTCTTCGTTATAGCCTTCTATCTTATTATATTGTGTTGTTACTTCCCTGTTTTGTTCTTCGCTCATTTTTCCGTTTTTTTTTCCACTGCAGTGGTGGCATATTTATTTATTTTATTTATTTTCATTTGTTTATTTAATGTTATTTATAGTAGATAAACTGAGGGTACTACCCTGGCTCTCCTCTTCTCTCTCTGATTCTCTTACTTCACACATTTATCTTTTAATACTTCACACTATTGTCCATATGTTTCATTTTTTTTATTTTTTTATTCATGACTTTTTATCTATAATTTCCCTCACACTTCTCTTCTTAGTATTTCACATTTTTTCAGATCATACTCTCACTAACTTCCTACCTGGGGACGCGGGGTTAGGCTTTTTATAAAGTCACTCTATGGTTGGGCATGTCCGTCTCGCGGCACAACCGCCACTCTCTGTGAGGCGTGCAGTAGTCCCGTGCCTCCCCTCCATCCTGGGGTAACAACCTCCCAAAACAAACAAACCTTGAGAGGCAGGACGCTGCCGCTGCCTGTCACCTGACACCTCTCTCACTGAGGAGTGGATCACGGCGCAGGTGGAGAGGAGACTGACCCATCCCTCTCCACTCCGCCCGGAAGGAACTTCCAAGAATTTTTGCTGAGTCGCGTGTGCTACCCATTGCACTAACAGAACAACAGCGTGCAAGTTGGCCAGAGTTTCATTACCACTATCGTCAAAGTCTGGTTGTCCTCCCTTGAAGAATCCATTAATTATATAATTAAATCGTCACTATTATTTCCGGTACACTTTAAAACGAGCAAAGCTTAATGAAAATAAGAGGCGTTTTTCTCGTCAGAGTAAATTAAATAAAAGCAATTTGTAAAGTACATAGCGTTCCCTTATTTATCCCTTCATACCGCTGCCGCCAGTTTTAGACCCTTCTTTTCTTGTATTAAATCAACTCTTTTATCACTCATTAATTACTCCATAAATGATTCTCAACTGTCTCGTATCCTCTGGTAGCGTGATCCGGCTTTGTTAAAATATTTGGAGACTGGTGTTCGGGGATAAACAAGGGAAAAAGAAAATATACATTTATTTAAAATTAAATGAAAGTAATTTGTTTTACGCAATATTCCATGCTCAGACGATCATAACACTGGCATATTTGCGCACAATGATGCAACATATGACAAACGACATGTCTTAAAAACATAATACTTCTGCTTATGTGCTCAGTTGTTGCTAATACACACTGTCGTTCCACAAGCAGTGGTTTGTATCTCATTACATCAGCAACTGGCTTATGTACTCTCTTCATTGTAATCCTCTTAATAACACATATCTTCTTGTAGTATAATCTACTCATGTCATGGAAACACATTATTTTACCACACCCAGTGGTTTCATTCTGCTTTTACATCGCAAACAAATAATCACAATCCTGTCCCACTCACACGGCTCTCTTTAGATCTTCGAATTTTTACTCACGATTAAGATCACAACAGCCATCCTCGCCGAGTGAGCAGCAGTCTGCTCAGGCAGAACCAAGCTCGGTCTAATTCAGCCACTGATTTTCAGGCCACATTTTCTTGAGCCAGGCGTGACTTACATCCTGACACGTGCTTTAATTCCTTTATATAACCAGTGGCCAATACTTCCTTCTGTCGCCAATCATCCGTTTCTTTCGCCCATTATAGTTGTATTGTTTTTACTTCTCCTGCTATCTGTGAGTCAAGTTCAAGACACCCTACAGTGATTTTCTGTTAAATTATTGGCTCATAATATGTCGCCAATGATCAGATGTCACGGGTCAGAGTCTCCTTTCTAATGGTTGTTCATTAATTTTCTGACCACGCCCACTGCATCTGTTTCCATGTATCTGAGTCTAGTATCTGTTTCTTTTTCACCCTTCGCTGTTTCCCCCTCTTTGTACCTGGAGATGTTTACACTGCCATATATGTCACCCTTCTTTGTTAGTGTTGTCCTAGTCGATGTTTGCTGTTGTTGTATCATCTCTCCATTCTCTGGGGTACTTCCGGTTTTCTTTATCCTCGTTGTTTCCTTCTTTCGTACTCTGAGATGTTTAATAATTGTGAATGGTGTTAAGTGGCTATTCTCCTATTTGCTCGTTTTCTGGTTCCTACACTATTCACAATAGTGCAAGATCTCCTGAGGAAATTGTGAAGGTAACAGTGATGACAATATAGAATAAAGATAACGGTGACGAGTGGATAATTATTCGTAAAATGGGCAAGATCTCTCTGGGGACTCGTAGAAGGAAACAGACACATGAATGAAGATACCCAAGATGAGTGGATAACTATTTGCTAAATGGGTAAAGATCTTCCTTGGGGACTGTAAGGAAAAACAGTATGACATTAGTATTAAAAGGGTTTGGACAACAGTAAGTCAATAGTGATTCAAGAGACTGGGAAATTTATCAAGGTACTAGGTAACCTAAAAGCTTTATAATAGCGCAAGAATGGCAAATTATACTGGAGGAGTCATGGGTGCTTGGACTGTTACATGGAGGTATAAAACTGGTGTGTGAGGAGTGAAATGTTATATAATATTGTATAAAATAGAAGAATAAATTACATTGGTTAAGGATTGACAAGAATTGATTAAGGCTGTGGTAGTGAATGATACACACATCCACTGTTACTTTCTAGAATGTGGAACTATCATCATAGGAAAATACGATGGTATTGATATTCATATTTGTTGACTCATTATCATCAAGTGAACCTGAAAATTTATAGTGATTTTACTATTAAACATGCAATGGACCAACATTCAAGAAGCAAGAAGTCACTGAGGCCATGTTTGAAAAGTCATATGAGTACCAGGCCAGAAGCTAATTTTTACAACTTTACTAATGACATTGACACAATAGTAAAGAAAAAGAATAATGTTTTTTAATGTTTACAAACAACATTTCAGGTGGGGACTTCCAGAGGACTCCACGGCCAATGCCTTGTACATTACCTCCTGGCAGGAGTAGATTTAGCTATTTCAGAGTATGTACAGAAGTTTTTTTTATCTGACACCCTGCAATCTCTATTTCAAATCATTAACCACTAACCTCCCTCCTGTCTCTAACCTCGCCAACAGTTTACCACCCAATTTACCTACTCCGATTACTCCACACGCCGCACATCTGGACACCCGGCCGGCGGCCAAGGAACCACTCAAACCAGCAAACCACCTCACCATTAGGCTTAGCCACCAATCCACCTGAATCTGTGTGGTGAGGGTTAGGAGGTGGGAAGGAAGGGGTTGAGTGGTTAGCAGGAAACTTATAGTGGCAACAGGGTTGGTGACGGATAGGGCGTAAGTATGTGCACCAGTGATTCACGGGCATCTTTAGAACGACAAAGTTTTTCGTTACGCGTAAGAACACACGCTGAACAGATGAACACACGGCAGTATATAGGAGAGAGAAGAGAGAGAGAGAGAGAGAGAGAGAGAGAGAATATCTGAATACTGAGATATCCACCACCTGAGTGACTCTCTCTCTCTCTCTCTGAATGAGGTGAATATTTATTTATTAAAAAAAATAAAAATAGCATGTATAGTTATTATGGCTGTACTCGATCATAGTCTAATAACAATAACAATATTTATTAGCAACCTAAAAAAGAAAAAGTATCGGACATGAAGAATTATCAATAAATCCAATAAATAAATCCGAGCAATCTGGTACCGGTACCGAGCAATCTGGTACCGGTACCGTACCGTTTAGCTGGTACCGTTAGTACCGGTACTGGTACCAGTACCTGCTCACCCCTACCTGACGGCTGACGGACGGCTGGGAGAGGGAGGAAAGAGAGTGGAAGGGGAAAATTGACGGAGGAATGACTGGATTATGAGTAGGAGTTCTTCTTGTCTTTCATTTATCTTTCTTTCATTTCTTCTCTCACTTCTTCTTTTCTTTAATTGCTTTGCATTCAATTCTTCGCCACATATTTCTTCTCCGTCTTTCATTTTTTATTTCCCTAAATTTCCTCCCAATTGCTTCTCCTATTTCTAGTAGCCTATCATTCACTCTAGTTTTCTTTTAATTTCCTCATTTCATTCGTTCACATTTTGTACCTTTCATATTCCGTCATGCAAATCTTCCCAATAATTTCACCTCTTCCTGTCTTTTTCTCGTTTGCTATTTTATTTCTTCTGAGCCTCCATTTTTTCTCCCATTTCTTCTCTTCTTATATATGTTTTTTTCCACTTATTCTCCAGTTTCTTTTCGTTTCATGTCTTCCCAATTCTTTCCTCAGGATCATCTCAGTGTTTCCCTTCCCACACTCTCACCTCGCCTCATCCTCTCTCTCTTCTTTACCGTCTTCTTTAAATAGAATAATGCTTCGCCTCAACCTCTCATATTCTTCTTCCCCTTTCCTTTACACTATCAACTAATAATACTCCGCCTTTTCCTCTACCTTCTTCCCCTCAATATTGCCACTCAATATCTCGCCTCGTCCTCGCCTCATCCCGTCTTCTGTACACTCGTCCTCTCTTTCACACGTGACGCGCACGAGTGTTTGAACGGGAAACAACACTAAACGCGAAGAAGAGTGGAACTTTGCGTTAAGGGCCGGAGGAGAGAGAGAGAGAGAGAGAGAGAGAGAGAGAGAGAGAGAGAGAGAGAGAGAGGTCAACTTATTTACATTATTCATTTTTTTTGTCGCCTGTTTTTCTTTCCTTTTATTAATCCCTGTTGTTCCTTTATTATTATTATTATTATTATTATTATTATTATTATTATTATTATTATTATTATTATTATTATTATTAGTAGTAGTAGTAGTAGTAGTAGTAGTAGTAGTAGTAGTATTGTTATTATTATTATTATTATTTTTTTTTTTAATTATTATTATAATTATTATTATTATCATTATCATTATTTTTTTCATCATTTATTTTCCCTCACCATCATGATTTCTGCGTCATAAAGATTCATATCGTGCACTAATATTCACTGTCAAGGTTCCATTGTCAGACTTATTTGATTACGTATTCAAGCTATTATAATATTATAATATTTTAATATCTATCTATCTGTCTATTTGTTTATCTATCTATTTGTGTTTCTAGCTATCTGTCCGTTTAATGGTGTATCTATTTATATTTTTTTATTTAATCGCACGCCACTGTCTCTAAAAGAAATATTTCAACATTTATTCATGTGTTTATTTATTAACCTTATCAGCCGGAATATTTATACAAAATCTCTCTCTCTCTCTCTCTCTCTCTCTCTCTCTCGCCCTGAGGAAAATATTTCTCTCTCTCTCTTTCCACTCTCTCTCTCTCTCTGACTATTTTCAATAGAGCAAATATGATGCATTTGTTTACACACACACACTCTCTCTGTTTATGTAAGTAATATTGCTGTGCACTCCATCTCGTTTGTCATGGAAACTTGTTTTGAATGTGTACATTGTTAAAGCAATACTTATACCCCCCCCCCCACCACCAACACCCACAAACCCACTCCGCCTGTTGGGTGATAGTTATTATTATTACGTGTCAGTAGTCAGTAGACCCGGCTCCGCTATGACTCGTAGGTAATTTTGAGGGTCAAATAATGAAGACGGCCTCAGACATCTGTTTAGTCACATTGTAGACAGCGGAGGGCAGCGCCGAGGCTAAGTGATCAGTATATAATCAGTGACCTCATACTGTAAAGTAACGACACAGCTGTCTCCGATGTTATTGATTATTCTGAAAATCTCAAGCAACTCTCTCTCTCTCTCTCTCTCTCTCTCTCTCTCTCTCTCTCTCTCTCTCTCTCTCTCTCTCTCTCTCTCTCTCTCTCTCTCTCTCTCTCTCTCTCTCTCTCTCTCTCTCTCTCTCTCTCTCTTTCTCTCTCTCTCTCCTCCTCTCTCCCTCTCTCTCTCTCTCTCTCTCTCTCTCTCTCTCTCTCTCTCTCTCTCTCTCTCTCTCTCTCTCTCTCTCTCTCTCTCTCTCTCTCTCTCTCTCTCTCTCTCTCTCTCTCTCTCTCTCTCTCTCTCTCTCTCTCTCTCTCTCTCTCTTTCTCTCTCTCTCTCTCTCTCTGTTTATATATATATATATATATATATATATATATATATATATATATATATATATATATATATATATATATATATATATATATATATATATATATATATGTGTGTGTCGGTATTAATAAAATTATTCCCAGTATATCATCGACACTGACACCCATTTCCTATCCATAGGCCTCCTCCAGCTGCCACTATGTGGACGCCCTGACGGCATGCCGCCTCATTCCCATGGACAAGAGGCCGGGATGCATTCCTATAGGAGTCGGAGAAGTCCTGCGGCGCATCGTAGGCAAATGCATCATGGCTGTCGTCAAAGAAGATGTGAGAATGGCAGCAGGGAACCTCCAAGTTTGTGCGGGGCAGCAGGCAGGAGGAGAAGCAGCAGTCCATGCCATGCGGGAGATATTCGACCACGTGGAGTGCGAAGCAGTGCTTTTTGTTGACGCCAAAAATGCCTTCAACAAAATAAATAGAAAGACTATGATACACAACATTAAAACCAAGTGCCCTAGCTTAGCTATGTATGTCGAAAATACCTATACATACCCGACCGACTTATACATAAATAGCCACAGTGGAAAGGTGACCCAATAGCCATGGCTATGTACGCCCTGGGCCTATCAGTCCTCCAAAATGAAATCGCGTTCGCAGAAACACGGGTGAAACAGGTGGCTTATGCGGATGACCTCTCAGGTGCTGGTAAAATTTCAGACTTAAAAGGGTGGTGGGACACTGTGAACACCGCCGGCCCTGAGATAGGATACATCCCTAACGCCACCAAGTCTTTCCTTATTGTCAAACCTGAACATTATGACCATGCCGCAGAAACTTTTAGAGGAAGTGGCGTCATTGTGACAAAAGACGGACAACGACACTTAGGTGCAGTGATCGGGACAGAGGTATATAAGAAGGAGTACGTGGGAGACAAAGTAGCTGAATGGGTGAAGGAAATAGAAGCTTCATCTGCCATTGCCAAGACTGAGCCACACGCTGCCTATTCAGCGTACACCCACGGCATCCAACATCGGTGGACGTTCCTGATGCGCACCATCCCCGGCATCAGTCCACTCCTCCGACCACTGGAAAGTGCCGTCAAGAATGTATTCTTGCCGGCGCTAGTGAAATCTCATGCTTTGGGGGAGGAGGAAAGGGAAATGCTAGCACTTCCCCCAAGACTGGGTGGGATGGGGATCACCAACCCTGAGAAGCTGGCAGATAAGGAGAACCAAAACTCCATCAGCCTTACCAGGTCACTCATCAACAGGATCATCGCTCAGGAGGCAGAGGGCGAGATAGACCAAACAGAAATAAGAGATATTAAAAGAGAAATCTCAGAAGAAAGGCAACAGGCCCAAAAAGACGAGCTGGACCGTCTTACACACCACCTGTCCACAGAAATGGGTAGAAAAATACACACAGCACAGGAGGCAGGCGCCTCTAACTGGCTAACGTCATTACCAATCAGAGCAAAGGGCTTCAGCCTCAACAAACAAGAATTTGTCGACGCCATTGCTCTGAGATATGGCTGGCCGATTGAGGGACTGCCTGATCTCTGTGCATGTGGATCACCAAATGATGTCACCCACACCATGACATGTAAAAAAGGAGGCTTCGTCTGTATTCGGCACGATGAAGTGAGGGATCTGACAGCCAGCATGCTCGGGGAGGTATGCCAAGACGTCACTACCGAGCCGGCACTGCTTCCCCTGGACGGCGAACACCTTCAGTACAGGACGGCCAATACCTCACAGGAGGCAAGGGTGGATGTAAGTGCCCGCGGATTCTGGGTGCGCGGACAGCGGGCGTTCATGGACATCCGCATATTCGACCCGATGGGTGCCTGCCACCGTGAGTTGCTCCTGCAAGCCGCCCACCACAGGAACGAGCAGGAGAAGACAAGGGCATACGGTGAAAGAATCCAACATGTGGATCAGGGCAGCCTCAACCCCCTCGTCTTCACCACATCCGGCGGGATGGGTCCCAGGGCCCAATGCTTCTACGCACGCCTCGCGGAACAAATCTCAGAAAAGAAGCATCAGCCAAGGAGACACGTTGTCGCCTGGATGAGGTGTCGCCTCTCGTTCTCCCTGCTCAGGTCGGCCATCCTATGTCTCAGGGGCACCAGACACTCTGGCCCAAAAGCCACCACCATCTCCAATATGGACTATGAAGCCACAGTGGTGGAGAGTGACATTAGGGTGGGTCGGGAGTGACTTGAGTAGGGAAGGAAAGGGGGATCTAGACGTAATAGATGATGGGTGATTTAGTGTCAGGTAGTATTAGTGATATGGTTGGATGCCACAGTCATTAGGGAACAGAGTTGGGGCTAATGACCTCCAAGCTATGGAGCCCTCCATGATTATGTGTCGGGAAAATAAACATGGGTGGAGGTATCATTTATGTTTGTAGTAGTAGTAGTAGTAGTAGTAGTAGTAGTAGTAGTAGTAGTAGTAGTAGTAGTAGTAGTAGTAGTAGTAGTAGTAGTAGTAGTAGTAGAAGAAGTTGAAGTAGTAGTAGTAGTAGTAGTAGTAGTAGTAGTAGTAGTAGTAGTAGTAGTAGTAGTAGTAGTAGTAGTAGTAGTAGCAGAAAGTAGAATGTGGACCAGGGCTCCTTCACCCCGGTAGTATTCACGACGGCAGGAGGGATGGGACCAAGGGCGCAGAGCTTCTACGCAAGACTCGCCGAAACACTGGCGGATAAGAAACAACAGCCAAGAAGCAGTGTGGTCGCCTGGATGAGATGCAGGCTGTCCTTCTCCCTCCTGAGGTCAGCCTTGGTCTGCCTGAGAGGAACCAGGTCACCTGCACCCAAAACCACCAGCATTGCTGACCTGGACTTTGAGGCGACGGTGGTTGATAGTCGTATCAACCACAAGCTTCAAGTTTGTTGTTAGCAAAAATAAAATGTTTAGTAAAGTTTGTAATATTAAATAAAGATGGTTGTTACAGTCATTGTGGGGCCAATGAATTGCTTTGTGAAAGGATATGAGAGAATATACCGCTCACAACGCAACTCTAATAGATGGAGGCCCGTAGTAGTAGTTTAAAAAAAAAAAAAGTAGTAGTAGTTGTTGTTGTAGTAGCAGTAGTAGTAGTAGTAGAAGTAGTAGCAGTAATAGTAGTAGTAGTAGTAGTAGTAGTAGTAGTAGTAGTAGTAATAGTTGAAACAGTAGTAGTAGTTGTAATAGTAGTAGTAGTAGTAGTAGTAGTAGTAGTAGTAGTAGTAGTAGTAGTAGTAGTAGTAGTAGTAGTAGTAGTAGTAGTAGTGGCAGTAGTAGTAGTAGTAGTAGTAGTAGTAGTAGTAGTGGCAGTATATTGCACAGGAAGTGGGCGCTTCAAACTGGCTAGCCACACTACCTATCAGGGCAAAAGGCTTCAACTTAAACAAAAAAGAATTCACTGATGCCCTTGCCCTCAGGTATGGCTGGCCAGTGGATGGGCTCCCAAACATGTGTAACTGTGGCTAACCCTTCAACCAAAATCATGCCATGACATGCAAGAGAGGAGGTTTCGTCTGCATGAGACATGATGAAGTAAGAGACGTAACAGCTCAGATGCTGAAAGAAGTCTGCCACGACGTGACTGTGGAACCCATGCTGCTCCCTCTGCAAGGCGAACACCTCGCCAGACGCACCGCTAATGTTTCGAACGAAGCACGAGTGGATGTTAGCGCCAGAGGGTTTTGGACTCGTGGACAAAGGGCATATTTTGCCATAAGGATCTCTGATCAGATGGCCCATTGCCACAGAGACCTGACCCTTAATGCAGCCCACAGAAGAAACGAACAAGAGAAGAACAGAGCATATGAAGAAAGAATACAGAATGTGGACCAGGGCTCCTTCATCCCGGTAGTATTCACGACTGCAGGAGGGATGGGACCAAGGGCGCAGAGCTTCTACGCAAGACTCGCCGAAACTCTGGCAGATAAGAAACAGCAGCCAAGAAGCAGCGTGGTCGCCTGGATGAGATGCAGGCTGTCCTTCTCCCTCCTGAGGTCAGCCTTGGTCTGCCTGAGAGGAACCAGGTCACCTGCACCCAAAACCACCCGCATTGCTGACCTGGACTTTATGGCGACGGTGGTTGATAGTCGTATCAACCACAAGCTCTGTTAGCCTAAAAATAATATGTTTAGTAGAGTTTGTAATATTAAATAAAGATGGTTGTCGGCCACAGTCATTGACGGGGTGGGGCCAATGAATTGCTTTGTGAAAGGATATGAGAGAATATACCGCTCACAACGCAACTCTAATAGATGGAGGCCTGTTATAAAAATTATAAAAATTGTAGTAGTAGAAGTAGTAGTAGTAGTAGTAGTAGTAGTAGTAGTAGTAGTAATTTTAGTAGCAATATTAGTAGCAGTTGTAGTAGCAGTAGTAGTAGTAGTAGTAGTAGTAGTAGTAGTAGTAGTAGTAGTAGTAGTAGTAGTAGTAGTAGTAGTAGTAGTAGTAGTTGCTATCATTTCCGATTGGGGCAGAAGGAACCTTGTGTCCTTCAATGCCTCAAAAATTCAATTTTTCCACCTATCATCTCGACACAATCTTCCAAACACCTATCCCCTATTCTTCGACAACACTCAGCTATCACCATCTTCAACACTAAACATCCTCGGTCTATCCTTTACTCAAAATCTAAACTGCAAACCTCACATCTCCTCTCTCGCTAAATCAGCTTCCTCGAGGCTGGGCGTTCAGTATCGTCTCCGCCAGCTATTCTCCCCCGCGCAGTTGCTATCCATATACAGGGGCCTTCTCCGCCCTCGTATGGAGTATGCATCTCACGTGTGGGGGGCTCCACTCACACAGTTCTTCTGGACAGAGTGGAGTCTAAGGCTCTTCATCTCGTCAGCTCTCCTCCTCCTACTGATAGTCTTCTACCTCTTAAATTCCGTCGCATGTTGCCTCTCTTTCTATCTTCTATCGATATTTCCGCGCTTATTGCTCTCCTGAACTTGTTAACTGCATGCCTCCCCCCCTCCCGCGGCCCCGCTGCACACGACTTTCTACTCATGCTCATCCCTATACAGTCCAAACCCCTTATGCAAGAGTTAACCAGCATCTTTACTCTTTCATCCCTCACGCTGGTAAACTCTGGAACAATCTTCCTTCATCTGTATTTCCTCCTGCCTACGACTTGAACTCTTTCAAGAGAAGGGTATCAGGACACCTCTCCTCCCGAAACTGACCTCTCTTTCGGCCACCTCTTTGGAATCTTTTTTAGGAGCAGCGACTTGCGTTTTTTTTTTATATATTATTGTTTCCTTTTTTTGTGCCCATGAGCTGCTTCCTTTGGTGTAAAAAAAAGTATTATTATTATTATTAGTAGTAGTAGTAGTAGTAGAAGTAGTAGTAGTAATAGAAGTAGTAATATTCGTATTAACAGTAGTAGTAGTAGTAGTAGTAGTAGTAGTAGTAGTAGCAGTAATAGTAGTAATTGTAGTAGTAGTAGTAGTAGTAGTAGTAGTAGTAGTAGTAGTACTAGTCAGGCTGTCCTTCTCCCTCCTGAGGTCAGCCTTGGTCTGCCTGAGAGGAACCAGGTCACCTGCACCCAAAACCACCCGCATTGCTGACCTGGACTTTGAGGCGACGGTGGTTGATAGTCGTATCAACCACATGCTCTGTTAGCTTAAAAATAAAATGTTTAGTAAAGTTTGTAATATTAAATAAAGATGGTTGTCGGCCACAGTCATTGGCGGGGTGGGGCCAATGAATTGATTTGTGAAAGGATATGAGAAAATATACCGCTCACAACACAACTCTAATAGATGGAGACCCGTTGGTAGTAGTAGAAAAAAAAGTAGTAGTAGTAGTAGTAGTAGTAGTAGTAGTAGTAGTAGTAGTAGTAGTAATATTAGTAGCAATAGTAGTAGTAGTAGTAGTAGTAGTAGTAGTAGTAGTAGTAGTAGTAGTAATAATAGTAGTAATAGTAGTAGTAATATTAGTAGTAATAGTAATAGTAGTAGTAGTAGTAGTAGTAGTAGTAGTCCTCATAGGGCTACACCCAGGGCGACCCAGTGGCCATGGCAATGTTTGCCCTGGGAATGATGAAGCTGCAGGACATCATCCGCCATGAAAACACCAACGTCAAACAGGTGGCGTATGCGGATGACCTCATAGGGGTAGGAAAGTCTGCAGACCTCAGGAAATGGTGGAACCTCGTCAATGAACACGGCCCTATAATAGGGTACCATCCCAATGCCACGAAGTCTGTGGTGATTGTAAAACCAGAGGCATACGATCGGGCCAAAACAGCATTCCAGAGCAGTAACGTGAAACTGTCAGTGACTGGCGAAAGACACCTCGGGGCAGCCATTGGAACAGCTGAATACAGAACTGAATATGTGAAAACAGCTGTAAAGCGCTGGGAGTCCGAACTGCAGAGGCTGAGCGAGATCGCCAAAACAGAACCGCAGGCAGCCTACGCTGCATTTACGTACGGTGTCAAGCATAAATGGAACTACCTCATGAGGACAGTTCCTGATGTTGCTCCGTTACTAAAACCTCTGGAAGATGCTATCAGAAACACTTTCATACCGGCGATAGGAAATGGGAGATGTCCCAGTGACCAGGAGAGAAGATTGCTGGAGTTGCCGCCAAGAATGGGTGGGCTCGGCATCACAAACCCGCAAAATCTGGCTGAGTCTGAATTCGGGAACTCAATCCGAATCACAGCCTCCTTGACCGGATATATTACCAATCAAAATGAAAGGGGAGAAGACAACCCTCAAGATATTAGGTCACTAAGGAATGAAATCTCCATAAACAGAGAAGGAAAACAGAGAGACAGTCTGAGTGACCTAATGAGAGAACTCCCAGAAGACACAAGGAGGAGGACAGATATTGCACAGGAAGTGGGCGCTTCAAACTGGCTAACCGCACTACCTATCAGGGCAAAAGGCTTAAACTTAAACAAAAAAGAATTTACTGATGCCCTTGCCCTCAGGTATGGCTGGCCAGTGGATGGGCTCCCAAACATGTGTAACTGTGGCTCACCCTTCAACCAAAATCATGCCATGACATGCAAGAGAGGAGGTTTCGTCTGCATGAGACATGATGAAGTAAGAGACGTAACAGCTCAGATGCTGAAAGAAGTCTGCCACGACGTGACTGTGGAACCCATGCTGCTCCCTCTGCAAGGCGAACACCTCGCTATATGCTAATATAGCTATACGCTATAAGCTAATGCTTCGAACGAAGCACGAGTGGATGTTAGCGCCAGAGGGTTTTGGACTCGTGGACAAAGGGCATATTTTGACATAAGGATCTCTGATCCCATGGCCCATTGCCACAGAGACCTGACCCTTGGTGCAGCCCACAGAAGAAACGATCAAGAGAAGAACAGAGCATATGAAGAAAGAATACAGAATGTGGACCAGGGCTCCTTCATCCCGGTAGTATTCACGACGGCAGGAGGGATGGGACCAAGGGCGCAGAGCTCCTACGCAAGACTCGCCGAAACACTAGCGGATAAGAAACAGCAGCCAAGAAGCAGTGTGGTCGCCTGGATGAGATGCAGGCTGTCCTTCTCCCTCCTGAGGTCAGCCTTGGTCTGCCTGAGAGGAACCAGGTCACCTGCACCCAAAACCACCCGCATTGCCGACCTGGGCTTTGAGGCGACGGTGGTTGATAGTCGTATCAACCACAAGCTCTGTTAGCTTAAAAGTAATATGTTTAGTAAGGTCTGTAATACTAAATAAAGATGGTTGTCGGCCACTGTCATTGGGGGGGTGGGGCCAATGAATTGCTTTGTGAAAGGATATGAGAGAATATACCGCTCACAACGCAACTCTAATAGATGGAGGCCTGTATTATACTGTAGTAGTAGTAGTAGTAGTAGTAGTAGTAGTAGTAGTAGTAATATTAGTAGTAAAAGTATTATTATTATTATTAGTAGTAGTAGTAGTAGTAGTTGTAATAGTAGTAGTAATAGTAATATTAAAAGTAGTAGTAATAGTAGTAGTAATATAAGTAGTAGGGGAAAGAGTAGTAGTAGCAATAGCGGTGTTAGTAGTAATAGTTGTTATCGTAGCAATAGTTGTTGCTGATATTACTGTTGTAGTATAGGTATTATCATTTCCTGCTGTTGTCGTTGTCATTGTCATATTTACACATGGACAAAATTTAATAATGTCATCGGCTTAACTACAAGGGACGGAAAATAAATAGACTGATGCTTTCATTGTATTACATTTCGGTAAATTTTCATTAATTATCTCCATTAGCTCTTCTTAAAATTTATCTCCATTATTCTCCCTTTCATTGCATACATGTCTCTCTCTCTCTCTCTCTCTCTCTCTCTCTCTCTCTCTCTCTCTCTCTCTCTCTCTCTCTCTCTCTCTCTCTCTCTCTCTCTCTCTCTCTCTCTCTCTCTCTCTCTCTCTCTCTCTCTCTCTCTCTCTCTCTCTCTCTCTCTCTATCTCTCTCTCTCTCTCTCTCTCTCTCTCTCTCTCTCTCTCTCTCTCTCTCTCTCTCCTCTCGTCTCTCTCTCTCTCTCTCTCTCTCAGTCCGTCAGTCAGCCACTCATTTAGTTAGTCAGATAGCCAGTCACTTAGATAGTTAACCATTCACTCATTCATTCAGTCAGTCTGTTAGCCATTCATTCATTCATTCAGTCAGTCAGTCAGTCAGTCATTTAGTCAGTCAGGCAACCAATCATTTTTTTACGTAGCCACAGAGTCAGTCAGTCAGTCAGTCAGCCAAATCAGTCAGTCATTTATGCATTAGTTAGTCTGGCAGTCACACAGTTACGTAGGTAGACAGACAGCTAGTCAGTCAGTCAGTCAGTCAGTCAGTCATTTAGTCAGTCAAGCAATCAGTCAGTTATTTTCGTAGCCACACAGCCAGCGAGTCAGTCAGTCAGTCAGTCACTTACATCAGCATGGTCAGCTAGTCAAGATAAGTCAGTCAGTCAGTCAAGGCATTCAATCAGCCATTCTTAAACTAAGTCAGTCACTCCAGCCGATACCACCGAGACTCCAGGCCCCACACATCCCCGCCAGCCGGGGCGTGACGTCATCAGGACTGGTGTTCAGTCCCCGTTGCAGCGCAGCAAACATACCAAGTTCAAACACAGCGACCAGCGACTCCGGCGGCGGTCAGTCTATTTGTGCATGGATATTCAATATGCCCAGTGCTTGTGTTGTCCCAAGGTGCAAGGGAAACTATAAGAAAGGTCCTAAAGTGCATGTGTTTGGGTTTCCAACAGACAGTGACTGTAAAGAGAAGTGGATACGAGCTATTCGGAGGGAAAACTTCTTTCCCAGCAAATATAGCAAGGTAATTGGTTTTGAGATGGTCCCTTGTATAAAATTTCTTGCTATTGGTGAATTTATTAATTGTATGTATGAGTTGGCAGACAGGGTGTGTGCCCCTCATCAGCAATATTACCTACCTACCGTAAGTACTTGTTCCAGCATTTCAAAACAAGCTTAACTCGGCATTATGTCAAATTCTGTATGAGGTAAAACTTCCGTGCATGACTGCCACTGTTTTTCTGGACAGACCATAATTAATTTTCCTTTAAACAGGTGGTTTTCATTTTGGAGACTTTTCCTGGGCAAACCATTAAAAAAGACTCCCTTGATCACCCCCAGTCTTTGCAAAAAATCCTCATCACTAAATGTAGTCACTTGAAGGCATTTTTTGGTTAAATAACATATCTGAACTATCACACCTAATCTCTACATAACCTAACAACTAACAGGGGGGCTTCGCCCCCCTCGACCCCCCATGGGGGTTAACGTATCTGAACTATCACACCTAATCTCTACATAACCTATCGACTTATTATTCTTACCTACTGTGTTTGTATGTAGGTAGGTACTTCATATTGGTTTTTACCCAGTATTGTTAGGTAGTGACATGTCAGATTTTCTTACTGATTTTGAAACATCATCAATAACTACCATTTCTTATGCTGCTTATGCTGACAACTCACTATACATTTATGCTTATGAGTCTTCAAGGCTTTGTAAATTAATTATAGGTATTCTACATACATAAAGGCATAGTATCCCAATTATATAGATTTTTTTTATTCTAAATGTGTGCCCTGTCTTATATTCATACTGTATCATGCATTTTCCTGTTCTGCTCTGCACTGTGTTACAATGTGTGTCTGGCTTTACATTTAAAACTGTGAGATACCATTTTTCCCTGCTCTTTAATGTGTCACAATGAGTGTCCGGCCTTGCATTTAAATTGTAAGATGCTGCTTTCCGTCCTGCTCTGTTCTGTGTCACCTGTGTTGCAATGTGTCTTGCGTTACACTTAAAATTGTAGGATGCAGTTTTCTGACTTGCTCTGTGCTGTTACAATGTATGTCTGCTGTCTGTCCTTACATTTAAAATTGTGAGATACAATGGATACAGTGTTCTGCCCTGCTCTGCTGTGTCACCTGTGTTGCAGTGTGTCTGGCCTTACATTTGAAATTGTAAGATGCTGTTTTCTGTCATGCTCTGTGCTGTGTCACCTGTTGTTACAATGTGTATCCAGCCTTACATTTAAAATGCAAGATGCTGTTTTCTGTCATGCTCTGTGCTGTGTCGCCTGCGTTATCTGTGTTGTAATATGTGTCCGTCGCTTGTGTCTCAATGTGTGTTTGGCCTTACATTTAAAATTGTGAGATGCAGTTTTCTGTCCTGCTCTGTGCTGTGTTTTCTGGGAATTTCTTGTCACTTTGCAAAACGTTCATGCACTAATATCACCCTTGCAGGTCTGTGAGTTACATTTCAAGCCAGAGGACATTAGGTGGGAAACTTCTTACTTTGATCAGAACACTGGTAGAAAGGTTTCAGTTAGGTTGAAAAGCCTTATCTTCATGATGGAGCAGTTCCTTCACTCTTACCAGGCTGCCCATCATATTTGTCTAAAACAACTCGGTCAAGAGAGTCCCCAGACTCCAAAAGGAAACGAATTGAGGAGTCTGCACTTCAGGCTGCATTTGCACAAAGTGCAGCAGATCATGAAAACTACTGGGAAGAAAAAAAATTTAGTACCATTGATGAACTCCTTGGAAAGTTAGACTCTTTGGATAGAAGCTATTGGTCAGTGATCAAACAAGAGGAAAACCTTCTGATCTGTCACATCATATATGCTCCACATCCTAAACTTATACAGTCACTCTTGGTCAAAGCTGATTGCAAAGTGCATGCATTTACTGGTGATGTACAAATTCAAAAGATAGGAGATTATGCAGTTCCTTCATCTGTTACTGATATTAATGTTCTTGAGCACTTACTGGGAAAATTGCGTACTCTTGACACTGGTGAACAAAAAGATAATCCACCGTCAGCAATTACTGTGATACAACTAGTACTGTCATTTCTGTCCCTTCTGCAAGATCAGTCTTTCAAGCACATCCGTGCTCTAAAATTTGTATGTGAACAGTTATACCTAATGACTCTGACAAAGTTGAATTATTCATCTGAGCTCATGGTTTTTGCTTCACTCTTGTACCACTGCTCTCCTCAAGGGTACAGGCTATTGAGGGACACAGGAACACTTATTTTACCTAACTACACCTCACTCAGAAAGCTAACTTTATCAGTTCACTTGAATCCTGCACTAGAACAAAATGAGAGCCATTTCCTTATGTATATTAAACAAAAATTTAAGTTATTATCTACACTTGACAAAACTGTAACTCTGATGTTGGATGAAATTCATTTGAAGCCTTACTTTGATTACAAAGGGGGTAATGTTGTGGGATCAGCATTTAACAGTACTGAAGCTGCAACCAGTGCATTTGTCTTTATGATAAATAGCATTTGTTCAACCTTTAAGGAGGTAGTCCACATCATTCCTACAAAGCTGATAAAGGCAGAAACACTGCATTCTCTTTTAAAGCAAGTGATCATTGGCTTAGAAGAGATTGGGTTCAAAGTAATATGTGTAGTGACAGACAACAATGCCATCAACAAGAAAGCTTTATCATTTTTTGCCTCACCACCAACTGTATCCATAGTATATCCACATCCTGCACAGAGTTCAAGGCCTCTGTTTTTCTTATTTGACTCTGTACATATATTGAAATGCATCAGGAATAACTGGTTAAATAAAAAAAATGCAGACAGATGTATGACATTCCCACAGTTTAACCTCAGCAGCAATAGCAAAAGTGTAATAAAAATACTCAATGCTCCCTTTGCCACCTTGCAGAAACTTTACACCCTTGAAGCTGAGTCACTTCTTAAGCATTCATATAAATTAACACTGAAAGCCTTGTCTCCATCCAACCTTGAAAGACAAAATGTAAACTTAGTTTTACAAATATTTAATGAATATATTATTGAAGCACTGATAACATTTGGTAAAACAAAGTGCTTACCCTTAGTTGATGATGTTGCAGAATATATTAAAATCTTTTGCAAGTGGTGGGACATCATGAATGTTAAAACCCCATTTAAAGGCTGTAGACTTAAGAAAGAATATGCCACTCCCCTAACTGATGCTGCTGATGATGAAAAGTATGTGTTTCTGAACAGTTTCTGTGACTGGCTTGAAATGTGGGATAGTATAAGAAGAACTCCACGGGCAAGTTAACAAAAGAAACATTTGCAGCCTTAAAACATACTACACATGCAATGGTGGAACTAACAAGTTACTGTATAAATGAATTGAAATTGAAATATGTTTTACCTGGCAAGTTTCAAACTGATAATTTGGAGGCTAGATTTGGTAAATACCGTCAACTTGCAGGTGCACAGTATAATATTTCAGTAAGACAAATGTTTGAATGTGAAAAAAAATTAAGAATGATGTCAGTCTTACACCAAGGCAGCATTAATTTAAAGAATTTGGGTGAAACTAATTGGGAAGGCTTAGAAAATCAAGATAATCTGCGTGTAGAAGACTTAGGGCTTTTAGACGTGACAAGGGAAGACACTGAAAAATGTAAAGATGTCCTTGCTGTCATAACATACTTAGCTGGATACTGCTGTTATGCTGTCTGCAAAAAATGAAATGCCTTTTCTGCAAAGATATAGTAACTTGTACTGATTTAGCTGACACACTGCCTGAAAACCATAGCTACATTCAAGGACTTAGTAGAGGCTCTCTTATATCCAGATGATATCACAACAAACATTGTAATGTACAATTATATAATCATTAACAAACTAGCAAAGAACCCTTTATTTATACACTCGATGAACCAACGCAATCTGGCAACAGAGCTTACCCTAAATGCTTTAGCAGAGGATGATGCTCTTTTCCACAGTGATGTCTGTGGCGGTGGCCATAGTACAGAAAAAGTAGAAAAGATGATAATCTGGGCATCTACCAATGCACTACTAAACAATTTCTGTGCTAGAGAAAATAACAGTATTGTAGCTAATAAGGATGTGCAAAAGAATCGAAAACTAAAGACATTAATGAAGTAGTATGTAGAGGAAATGAACATGGAATAAGATGGAAAACTCAGTGTAGTAAATATTACAGCTAAGCTTCATTCTAAATGCTCATGCCAAGGGTAATATATTATGTTTGTTCTCATAAAGTACAGTAGTGCAAATTAACATGGAATAGGATGGAAATACTCAGTGTTGTAAATATTACAGCTAAGCTTCATTCTAAATGCTCATGCCAAGGGTAATATATTATGTTTGTTCTCATAAAGTACAGTAGTGCAAATTAACATGGAATAGGATGGAAATACTCAGTGTTGTAAATATTACAGCTAAGCTTCATTCTAAATGCTCATGCCAAAGGTAATATATTATGTTTGTTCTCATAAAGTACAGTAGTGCAAATTAACATGGAATAGGATGGAAATACTCAGTGTTGTAAATATTACAGCTAAGCTTCATTCTAAATGCTCATGCCAAAGGTAATATATTATGTTTGTTCTCATAAAGTAGTGCAAATTAACATGGGATAGGATGGAAATACTCAGTGTTGTAAATTTTACAGCTAAGCTTCATTCTAAATGCTCATGCCAAAGGCAATATATTTTGTTTGTTCTCATGAAATAGGATTTTATACCTTGGAAACAGTATCTGTTAGAATTAGATATCCTCATGACCAAAATTATACTCACTATTAAAGGTGATATAGGTAATGACACTCTCTCTCTCTCTCTCTCTCTCTAACACAGCACTTCCCTATTAATCATTAGGTATAATGATTTTCATACATCAGATCAGATTTCCACGTTTGATGTCATCTAACCATACTAATCATCCTTTTCCCTGTACAACCTCTTGCAAAATATATTTTAGTAATGCAACACTATTTCCTAACTCTTATAAACATAATGTATCATCTTGACTGCCCGCTTTTTCTTTCCTTCCTTTCATACTAATCTCTTAAAAAAAGTAAACAGGATAGCAAATGTGTTTATAACTATTATCAATGAGATACATTTAAGCTTTCAGTTTCATGCAATTATATATATATATATATATATATATATATATATATATATATATATATATATATATATATATATATATATATATATATATATATATATATATATATATATATATATATATATATATATAATTGATACAAAAGGAATAATTTCTTATACAGCTATTGCCAAAGGAAGAAAGAGGCATTTCCTTTTGGATGCCTGCCACTTTTTTTTTTTTAATTATTACTCTGCTGACTCAGGATGGTGATCGGGTGTCCAATAAACTAGCCTTAAGGGGTCAAATAATTCTCTGTTTGTTTCTGTGTGTGTGTGTGAACAGAGAGAGAGAGAGAAGAGAGAGTTACAAGGAGTTGTAAGGAAGATAAGTACTCCAGAAGGCTTTATGACCCGTACAAGGGAGTACTGTGAGACACATAAGTTGGAAAGACATGCCCAGGTGAGATAAAATCTACAATCCAGGTAGCACCTTGTCGAGCCGCGTTTTGAGAGAGAGAGAGAGAGAGAGAGAGAGATTGATTCCCATACATTTCGTGTTATTCTCTCTCTCTCTCTCTCTCTCTCTCTCTCTCTCTCTCTCTCTCTCTCTCTCTCTCTCTCTCTCTCTCTCTCTCTCTCTCTCTCTCTCTCTCTCTCTCTGATGGAAAAATATATAAGAAAATGGAGAGAGAGATCTGATTATTTTTTCTCTCTCTCTCTCTCTCTCTCTCTCTCTCTCTCTCTCTCTCTCTCTCTCTCTCTCTCTCTCTCTCTCTCTCTCTCTCTCTCTCTCTCTCTCTCTCTCTCTCTCTCTCTCTCTCTCTCTCTCTCTCTCTCTGATGAAAAATATATAAAAAATGGAGAGAGAGAGAGGCGAGCAGACAGCATAATAGGCGCGCGGGATATCTGAACACCAGTCCTGATGACGTCACGAGGGATGTGTGGGGCCTGGAGTCTCGGTGGTCTCGCTCCAGCAGGGAGCGCCATCAAATCCCGGAGTTTGCCTTACAAAAAAAACGTTTTCTATCGTGTGCCGGGGCGGGGCTAAGGCCAGCGTGACCTTGAGGGCGGCGCAGGGATGAATGATGGGCCTTTAAACTCTGCCATGCATGCCGGACCCGAGCCAGTCGCGGCGCCCTGAATCACGCGTCGCCGGCTACTTCGGGGGTCATGTTGGTAAACCTTTCGGCGTCCAGGCACACACACTGGGCAAGGCTGTCGTGGAGTGTTGGGCGCGTCCAGGGGTAGTTTACGGCCCTGGCGGTAGTCTGACGAGGCCTCTGTGATGGGATCTTGAAAATACTCCGGAAAACTCGATTACTCGCCTTCGTGGCCTTTGTAAACGTTTGTTGTGAAGTGGAAAGCGTTAAGAATACGAGACTCAGGTCGCCATTGTCAGACGCTTCCGCCTCTCACATCAACTTTTTCAAGGCCAAAAGAGGACATTAATCGGGCTCTAATGAGTGTTCGTTTAGGCTGATAAAACAAAAGAAGGGTCAGACTACCACCAGGGTCATGAAACTACCCCGGGAAATGCCCACAACTACGGAAGCCTTGGCAAGCGTGTGCGTGCTTGGGCGACGAAATGTTGACCCCGAATTCTTGAACGTATCAGCCCCCATGGCGACTATTTCCCAAGGCCGCAGGGAAGATGAACTGGATGATCATGCGCGATTTTCCCGATCAAGATGCGTAAGTCATGAGCAAGTCTGTGGGCCTTATTTTTAACGGTATCGGGCTGCCATTACAGCTTCCACAGAGAGGATTAACCTGGCCATGGTGGTTTTCCAGTTCAGGGTGCAGCAGAGGTCGTGTAAACCTATCACCAGCATCACAAAACAGTCCACGGAAAGCCCAGCAACTTGTAAGTACGAGAGGCTTATCAAACAAGAGAACTGAGGGGCCAGACGCTTGAAATAGACACTTAAGCGGATAGAGTGATTAGAAAGACTGGTTTCTACTCTCCGAAATGTGTAAATACATCTATACTGCAGGGAAGTGGGTAGGCATAGAGATTAGAACACACAATGACACACACACACACACACACACACACACACACACACACACACACACACACACACACCGTCAGCTGTAAAGACACACAGACAGTGCTGCAGGGATGGGTCAGTAAGGCTGCACGGCACGTATCCTTAACCCGTCGGCGCCTCGGTTCGCCTGTTTAAGAGCCTCTCGTAGAAGTTTCAGGGTTTTTCACGGACTGTTTCGTGATCCCGGTGACAGTCATACACGACCTCTGCACCCTCAACGGGACACCCCCGTGAAAACCCAGTTAATCTTCTCTGTGGGCTTGGAAAATAGTCCTAATCTGAGCCGAGACGTTTAGGAATAGGGAACGAACTCACTCCAACCTCGTTTACAGTCTCTCTGTAGATTAGGTAACGCACACACCAGCGGCTTTGAAACAGGCGTAAAAGTAGCTATACCATTCATAACAACTCTCTGTTTACGGTCGGTAAGCCAGTCTCTGAGCCACTTATGAATGTTACCAGTTATACCGTGAGCTTGAAATTTACTAAGGAGACGGTTGTGAGGGACTTTGTCAAATGTTTTCTGAAAGTCCAAATATACATTGTCTACTGATTGACTTTCATCGTACACATGAAAGATGTAGTTGAAGAAATCGAGAAAGTAAGTCAAACAGAAACGTTTGTTTCGAAAACCATGTTGCGAATCCTTAATTAGTCTGTTATCTTAAAAAAAAAAAAATCCATTTTTTCGCGAATGATTGTCTCAAAAATTTTGCACACGATTGACGTTAGACTGATCGGTCGATAATCACCTGGTTGTGACTTGTCACCTTTTTTAAAGATAGGAGTTACGTCAGCGAGTTTCCATTCTAGTGGTACTTTTCCTGTGTTTAGTGACTTTGAGAATATGTTCAAGAGGGGCTTGCTGATCTGATGTTTTGCCTCTTAAAGAATACGCGGGGATATTTTATCTGGGCCGGGCTTTTTTTTTACTTTAATACTATCGATAATTTGTAATAAATCACTTTCTACAATGTCGCTAATAATACTCAAGGATGTGTCATCAATATATCGGTTGCCTTTCGGATAAGATTTCTTCTGTAAAAACGGAGGCAAAACAAGTCAATCAATATGTTTACGATTTCTTTATCATCATTCGTGGATTCGCCATTTACAGTTGCTATTGGGCCAATACTGGGGTGAGAACTTTTTTATTTCTTCATCATCTTTCCATTTTCTTTCACATCTTACCATCTTCTTTCCCATCATCATCCCATTTTCTTTCCCATCATCTTCCCATTTTTTTTCACATCATCTTCCCATCTTCTTTCCCATCATCTTCTCATCTTCTTTTCCATCATCTTCCCATTTTCTTTTACATCTTCCCATTTTCTTTCACATCTTCCCATTTTCTTTCACATCTTCCCATCTTCTTTCACATCATCTTCCCATTTTCTTTTACATCTTCCCATTTTCTTTCACATCTTCCCATCTTCTTTTCCATAATCTTCCCATTTTCTTTTACATCTTCCCAATTTCTTTTCCATCATCTTCCCATTTTCTTCACCATCATCTTCCCATTTTCTTTCCCATCGTCTTCCCATGCTCATTCACAAAATCTTCCCATTTTCTTTCGCATCATCTTCCCATTTTCTTTCACATCATCTTCCCATTTTCTTTCACATCATCTTCCCATTTTTTTTCACATCACCTTCCCATTTTCCTTCACACCATCTCCCTATTTTCTTTCCCATCATCTTCCCATTTTCTTTCCCATCATCTTCCCATTTTCATTCACACCATCTTCCCATTTTCTTCCCCATCATCTTCCCATTTTCTTTCCCATCATCTTCCCATTTTCATTCACACCATCTTCCCATTTTCTTCCCCATCATCTTCCCATTTTCTTTCCCATCATCTTCCCATTTTCTTTCCCATCATCTTCCCATTTTCATTCACACCATCTTCCCATTTTCTTCCCCATCATCTTCCCATTTTCTTTCCCATCATCTTCCCATTTTCATTCACACCATCTTCCCATTTCCTTTCCCATCATCTTCCCATTTTCTTTCCCATCATCTTCCCATTTTCTTTCACACCATCTTCCCATTTTCTTCCCCATCATCTTCCCATTTTCTTTCCCATCACCTTCCTATTTTCATTCACACCATCTCCCCATTTTCTTTCCCATCATCTTCCCATTTTCTTTCCCATCATCTTCCCATTTTCTTTCCCATCATCTTCCCATTTTCTTTCCCATCATCTTCCCATTTTCATTCACACCATCTCCCCATTTTCTTTCCCATCATCTTCCCATTTTCTTTCCCATCATCTTCCCATTTTCTTTCACACCATCTCCCCATTTTCCTTCACATCTTCCCCTTTTTTTTCACATCTTCCCATCTTCTTTCCCATCATCTTCCCATTTTCTTTCACACCATCTTCCCATCTTCTTTTCCATCGTATTCCCATTTTCTTTCACATCTTCCCATTTTCTTTCACATCATCTTCCCATTTTCTTTCACATCTTTCCATTTTCTTTTCCATCATCTTCCCATTTTCTTTCACACCATCTTCCCATCTTCTTTCACACCATCTTCCCATTTTCTTTCAAATCATCCTCCCATTTTCTTTCACATCATCTTCCCATTTTCTTTCACATCATCCTCCCATTTTCTTTCACACCATCTCCCCATTTTCTTTCCCATCATCTTCCCATCTTCTTTCACATCATCCTCCCATTTTCTTTCACACCATCTTCCCATCTTCTAATCCCATACTCCCTTCCTACACCTGCCCTTCCCGTCCCTCCTCGGCCTTTCCCTCCCTCTCTCCTTCCTTATTTTCCTTCCTCTTTCTCTCCTCCTCCTTCCTTTCCTCCCTTCCTTTCTCCATCCCTCTTTCATCTCTCTTCTTCTCCTCCTCCTCCCTCCCTTTCCTTATCGTCCTGTATTCTCTTGATAGATTTTAGTCTTGTTTTTCTTTCTCTCTTTCCCTTCCCTTCCCTTCATCTTCCAACTGTTCATTGTTCTCTAGACTTTAATTCTCTTACTCTGTATTAGTCTTGTTTATTCAGTGTTTTTTATTCTCTGTCGTCTCTCTCTCTCTCTCTCTCTCTCTCTACTCATTTCTTCACTATTCCTTCTCCTCTTTCCTCCCTTTTTTACTCTCCTCATTCTTTTTTTTCTCCAACCGTTTCTCTTTCTTCCTTTCCTTCTTCCTCCTACTTCTTCACCGCAAAAGAGAGAGAGAGAGAGAGAGAGAGAGAGAATCCACTCTCCACAAATTTGAGTCCTCGATTATCTCTCTCTCTCTCTCTCTCTCTCCCCCCCTTTCCATTTTTTATATATCCGTAAGTGTTCTGTTCTCGCCAATATTCCTTCTCTCTAAGTATAATCTGTTTTGTCTTTTATTATTTTCACCATTTTTCCTATCTCTATCTTTTTTCATTTTTTTGCTTCCTCTTTCTGCTGATAAACTGTTCTATATTTCACTCTAATTTACCTTTTTTTATTCTAATACTCCATCGTTTTTTTCATATCAGTTTTTGGTGTTTTTTGCGAGTTCCATTTTTTTCATTATACTGTTAAGCTTTTCTACTTTTCACTCTAATTTCCTTTTTTCTATTTCTCTATCTGTTTTTCCCTTCAAATGCGCAGTTTTTGTTGTTGTTTTTATTCTTGATCAACGGATAATTATTTTCGTTTTTTCATTCTACTAAAAGCCTCTTCTAGTTTTTACTAATTTATCTTTTTTTTATATCCCTCTATCTCTTTTCCCTTCTAGTCTCGTATTTTTTGTTGTTTTGTTTATTTTGTTATTCGATCCACGGCTAATTACATCCATTTTTTTTCATTCAACTAAAAAGCCTCTTCGTTTTTTTACTCATATATACCTTTTTTTCTTCTATCCCTCTCTCACTTTTTTCTTCAGATGCGCAGGTGTTGTTTCATACCTAATTATTTCCTTTTTTTCATTCTACTAAAAGCCTCTTCGATCTTTTATTCATATTTATCTTTTTTTCTTCTAGCCCACTATCACTTTTTTTCCTTCAGATGCGCAGTTTTTATTTTGTTCCTATTTTGTTGCTCGACCGACGGATAATTATTTCCATTTTTTTTCATTCTACTAAAAGCCTCTTCTATTTTTTACTACTTTATCTTTTTTTTCTATCCCTCTATCTCTTTTTCTCTTCAGATGCGTAATTTTTGTTGTTGTTTTGTTCCTATTTTGTTACTCGATCAAAAGGTTATCATTTCAATATTTTCATTTCACTAAAAGCCTCTTCGATTTTTTACTAACTTATCTTCTATCCCTCTATCTCTTTTTCCCTTCCAGATGCGCAGTTTTTTGTTGTTGTTTTCTTCCTATTTTGTTACTCGATCAACGGATAATTATTTCTTTTTTTTCACTCTACTAAAAGCCTCTTCGATTTTTTACTCATATTTACCTTTTTTCTTCAATCCCACTATCACTTTTTTTTTCAGATGCGCAGTTTTTTTATTCCTAAATATTTCCATTTTTTTCGCTCTACTAAAAGCCTCTTCGATTTTTTTACTCATATTTATCTTGTTTTCTTCTATCCCACTATCACTTTTTTTCTTCAGATGCGCAGTTTTTTGTTGTCGTTTTGTTGCTATTTCGTAACTATCTCTGTGCGTAACGAATTCGTCCCTTTCTCTTTCTACTACGTAATAACCGGTTCTATCTTTCACTAATCTAACCTTTCTTCTCTATGTCATTCTTTTCCCTTTGGTCCCCACGTTTTAGTTTACTTTTAGTTTACCAATTGTGTTATTCTTTGTATAATTGATTTCACTGTTCACTACTTTTTACTTTTATTTCTATATGGATATCTTATACCTTCTGCGCAGTTTGTATTTTGCCGATTCTTTTACTTTACGGATAATCGGTTTCACTTTTCACTAATATATCTTTCTACCTATCTTTCTTTTCACTAACTTAACTTTTTTATATACATCTTTCTTTTCCTTCCTTCTGTATCTTTCTTTTATATTATTTTCTTCTAATAATCGGTTCCATTTTCCACTAATCTAACCTTTTTCCTATATCTGTCTTCTATATCTTCTGCGCAGGTTATATTTTGCCGATTTTATTTACTCTACGAATAGTCGGTTCCAGTTTTCACTAATATAGCTTTCTACCTGTCTTTCTTTTCACTAAATTAACCTTTCTTTACATATCGTTCATTTCCATTAGGTGATCAGGTTTTATTTTGCCACATATGTTACTCTACGGACAATCAGTTCCCTATTTCACTAACTTTTCTACCTCTCTCTCTCTCTCTCTCTCTCTCTCTCTCTCTCTCTCTCTCTCCTCAGGTGCGCCGTTCCCACCACTATCGGCTACAAACCAGTCATGCTTCTTGAGGACAGCGACCTCCCGACCACAACTACCATCGCCTCCCACTTCCTTACCACAACGATCCCCACTACGAGAACCACCACTACCACCACCACTACCACTAGCATCTCTGCGACTCTGGACATCATCACGGACACACACAACAGCAGTGAGGAGAGTAACGCTACGATGAGGATGACGGAAGAGAGTAATTCTATAATGGATGATGAGGATGATGCAGCCGTGACCAGCGCCCCACGTCACGAACCCCCGCCAGTCAACGCTTCAGTGAGTTACGTGGACGTGGAGACAGCGGCCACGACAGACATTCACCCACAGACAACACCAGAGGGACACAGCACCACCCCGACGGCTGTTGCATCCTCCCAAAGGGCACCCACGCCTTCTCCACGCCAACCCACGCCTACAACGACTCCCACGAACGCCCCCACGGCCACCACGCTGCCATACTGGATCATACACAACCGCATGCCGCCCTTTGACCACCATGCCACCGTGCACCCCCCAGCCGCCCAACGAAGCAGCGCAAAGCCTCGACTGGGGGTGGCACTGCACGGTGAGACGGCCCGGGAGAAGGAGACGCTCAAGGCACACAAGACACGCAGAAAAATTCGTAATAAAGTCACAGAGAAGAAGCGCCACGCATCAAGACCCGCCGCGCGGCCCTCCAGCATCCTGGAGCACACCAAGGACCTCTGGGTGTTCCGCGGCGCTGGCAACCACGGCCTGAGTCCCGGCCAGCCGCTGCCTCTCGGTCGTCTCAGCCGCGGCCACGTCAACGACTGGGCGGTGGTGGGCGCGGGCGAGGTGGCCTCTTCAGTGGGCATGGCCTTGCTGGTGTGTGGGTTTCTCCTTGTCCGAGGGCGTAGCAAAGCCGGGCCCATGTGGGAGGCGTCCTCGTACTGGCGTGAGGGAGCGGACGAAGACGTGGTGATGGCGGTGGGCGGCAGCAGCGAGGAGGACGAGGGGACGCTCACGGAGTCCGAGAGGACCGTGGGCGTGGTGACGGAGACCCACCTGCCTCAACAACCGCCTCAACCTCCTGCTGCAGAGGGACACGGCCACCGGTATCACCCCAGACACGCTGCCAGTCCCCGGCTCACCCTCCCCGGCTGACCCCACCACGTCACCCCCCTGGCACTGACACCCCGGCCCCCCCCACACCGCCCCGCCCTCCACGCCCTTAAGGAGGAAGGAGTCAGTTTCCTGCCTCGGCTCCTCCCTCGCCGCTAACTGGCATTAAGGATCCCGCTCGCCTCGACACGGGACTGTGTGGGAGCCCGCCGCGCCGACCCTCACCTGGACTTATTTCTCTCTCCCCTCTCCTTCCCCTCTCCCTCTCTCTCCCTGTCCGCCGCGGGGTGCCACACGGACGCAGCAACAAGGCAGCAGCATCACCGTGCGTGCGTGTGTGTGTGCGTGCGCCGGGACACCAGTGATTCATAGTATTAAAGCGTTTATGTTTATGTTAGTCAGATGTCTTGGTGCCATTAATCGTTTTGGGGTCTCGAGGCTCAAAGTGATGAAGACGAGGCAGCAGGGATGAAAGATAAAACCCAACCCTAAAGCCTCCACGCCTCTCCTTACAGTAAAAGGGACTCCATAAGCTCATCCAAGACGCTAAACATAGGCCTTGTACAGAGCCTTGCCCATGTGTTAGAGGGAAGAAAGAGCAGAAAGAAATATAGAAAGAAAGATAAAACCCAACCCTAAGCCTCCCACGCCTCTCATACAGTAAAAGGGACACCGTAAGCTCACGTAAGACTCCTGTAAAAGTAAAACAGTAAATATAAACCATTCCGAGAGCCTTGTCGATGTGTTAGCGGGAAGAAAGAGAAAAAAAGAAAGAAAGAAAAACCCCAATCCTACGCCTCCAACGATCCCCATGACACTAAATGAGACTCCGTAAGCTCATCCAAGAATCTAGTAAGCATAAGCCTTGCCGAGAGCCTTGTCCATGTTAGTCTCTGCCCCGCCCTCTCTCCCTGGCGATGGTCCTTCTCCGCGAGGGAATAAGACAGTGCGTGGCCGTTAGCGGTGTTAATGAAGAGTGACGTGAGGGAGCTAGGGTGTGGGTGTGTGGGTGTGTGCCTACGTAGCTAGCTGGTCCTGTTAGGCCTGGTCGCTGCTAGGGATGTGATGGAGTGGGTAATAGAGCAATGTTTTATTAATTATGAAAGAATGAGAAAGTAAGAGTAAATAATAAGAATTTAGGAAAATTAAGAAAGGGTAAAGAGTAAAACGCGATAAGGAAAGGTATAGGATCAGTATTTTGTGTGCCAATTTGTACGCGATAAGGAAGGTATAGGATCAGTATTTTGTGTGCCAATTTGTACGCGATAAGGAAGGTATGGCATCAGTATTTTGTGTGCCAATTTGTACGCGATAAGGAAGGTATAGGATCAGTGTTGTGTGCGCCAATTTGTACGCGATAAGGAAGGTATAGGATCGGTATTGTGTGCGCCAATTTGTACGCGATAAGGAAGGTATAGGAGCAGTATTGTGTGCGCCAATTTGTACGCGATAAGGAAGGTATAGGATCAGTATTATGTGTGCCAATTTGTACGCGATAAGGAAGGTATAGGATCAGCATTTTATGTGCCAATTTGTACGCGATAAGGAAGGTATAGGATCAGTATTATGTGTGCCAATTTGTACGCGATAAGGAAGGTATATGATCAGTATTGTGTGCGCCAATTTGTACGCGATAGAAAGAAATCGAAAACGAGGGCGATGTCTATCCCGAACGAAACTCTTTAGCAGAACACAAGGAGGCAATTTACCTGTCAATTTACCTGCAGCGCTAAATGTCAGGTGAAGCCAACAGGTGTGAGATGCTCGATATGAGATAGCCGCCGCCAAGCAGTTCTATGTACAGCAGGAGGAATAGAGGTGACATTCCTGAGGCTGCTGGGAAACTCAACCGACGAGACCTCTGCAAGCACGTGAGACAGAGCTAAGAGGAACGGTGAAACAAGTGGAAGGGAAGAAAGATAAGGGACGACGAACAATGAAACAAATTGAGGCGAGGAATAGAGGTGACACTCCTAAGGCTGCAGGAAAACTTAACCGAAGAAATCTCCACAAACACGTGAGACAGCTAAGAGGAACGGTGAAACAAGTGGAAGGGAGGTTTATGCAAGAGGAAAGATAAAGGACGAAGAACAATGAAACAAAATGAAACCTAAACCCGAGGCCTCAGGAGAGATAAGATACGAGGAACAGTGAAAGAAATGCATGTGACGTTTCTATAAGAGAAAGAAAACCTAAAACCAAGGCCTCACGAAGCTAGGCAAACACCAAAACGAAGTGAGCTCTCTGCAACAGGACTAAAAACCAGAAAGCCAAGGCCCTACGAAGCTACGAGGAACAGCATAACGAAATGAGCTCTCTATAACAGAAATAAAAAACAGAAAATCAAGGCCTCACGGAGCTACGAGGAACAGCATAACGAAATGAGTTCTCTATAACAGGACTAAAAAACAGAAAATCAAGGCCTCACGAAGCTACGCGGAACAGCATAACGAAATGAGCTCTCTATAACAGGACTAAAAAACAGAAAATCAAGGCCTCACGAAGCTACGAGGAACAGCATAACGAAATGAGCTCTCTCTAACAGGACTAAAAAACAGAAAATCAAGGCCTCACGAAGCTACGAGGAACAGCATATCGAAATGAGCTCTCTATAACAGAAATAAAAAACAGAAAATCAAGGCCTCACGGAGCTACGAGGAACAGCATAACGAAGTGAGCTCTCGATAACAGGACTAAAAACCAAACACCAAGAGCTAACGAGGCTAGACAAACAGCATAACGAAGTGAGCTCTCTACAGTAGGACTAAAAACAAGAAAACCAAGGCCTCACGGAGCTACGAGGAACAGTGAAGCTGAAAGAAGTGAAGTTTTTACATAAACGGAGAAGAAAAACTATTACCGAGTCCTCTGAAAGTAAAGAAAAACAAGAGAAGCGATATGTCTTATGTGAAACGAAGTGTGCTGTTTATACAAGAGGAAGAAAAACTAGAAAAAAACTACAACCCGAGGCCTCTGTAAGCTATAAACAAAAGAATCGCTATGTCTTCCTAGCAAAATATAGATTCTAAGGACAAAGGAAGTAAAGAGAAACAAAAGAAACAATGCGTATCTCTTCCTAGTAAGAGATAAACTATAACGACCTTTGTACAGCCTAGCCCATAGATAACTCTTTGTAGACAGAACAGGCAGTAACCAACCCGGATCTTTGTACTGTAAGATATCGTATTATACAGTATAGTAGGAACCTTTGTACAGCAGGTGATAACAGTAGGTAGGCAGACCTTTATAAGCGGCAGAGAGGAAATAAAGAGATGTTACAGAGGAATATATAAACGTTTGAAGTCTTTGTATAGAGGATAATGATGATTTTTAATGGAACAAAATAGAAGAAGCATTTAAGAAGCATATAAGAAACATTTGTAGGGGAATTTTAGGACAACAAACAGAAGGAAAATAAAAAAGATGACTGGAATATATAAACGATATAAATCTTTGTATAGAGGATAATGATGATTTTTAATGGAACGAAAGATAGGATAAGCGTATAGCAAATATTTGTAATGGAATATTTGGAAGAAAAACAAAAGAATTTTTTTTTTTACAACAGAGACAGCTCAAGGGCACACAAAAAATAAAACAATAAAAAAAAGCCCGCTAGTTGCTGCTCCCAAAAAAGAATCAAAAGAGGTGGTCGAAAGAAAGGTCAATTTCGGGAGCAGATGTGTCCCGATACCCTCCTTTTGAAAGAGTTCAAGTCGTAGGCAGGAGGAGATACAGATGAAGGAAGATTTTACCAGAGTTTACCAGCGTGAGGGATGAAAGATTGAAGATGCTGGTTTCTCTTGCATAAGGGGCTTGGACAGTATAGGGATGAGCATGAGTAGAAAGTCGTGTGCAGCGGGGCCGCGGGAGGGGGGGAGGCATGCAGTTAGCAAGTTCAGAAGAGCAGTCAGCGTGGAAATATCGATAGAAAAAAGAAAGAGAGGCAACATCGCGGCGGAATTTAAGAGGTAGAAGACTGAGAGGAGAGCTGATGAGACGAAGAGCATTAGACTCCACTCTGTAAAGATTTAAGTGTAATATATAAACGATGGAAGTCTTTGTATAGAGGACATGACGATTTTTAATGGAACCAAATATAGGATAAGCGTTCAAGAAGCATTTGTAGGGGAGTATTTAGACGAGAAACTAGAGGGAAAAAAAAAAAAGTGGAATATATAAACGATGGAGGGCATTGTATAGAGAATATGAAGATTTTATATGGAACAATAAATAGGATAGGAATTTAAGAAGCATTTGTAAGGTAATATTTAGACGAGAAACTAAAGGAAAAAAAAAAGAAAGGTGGAATATATAAACGATGGAAGTCTTTGTATAGAGAATATGAAGATTTTATATGGAACAAAATACAGAATAGGAATTTAAGAAGTATTTGTAGGGGAAATGATAGGACGAGAAATAGAAGAAAAACAAGAAGATATGTGAAATATATAAACGATGGAAGGCTTTGTACATAGAATATGCAGATTTTTAATGGAACAAAATATAGGATAAGGATATAGGAAGCATTTGTAAGGGAATTTTGTGTCGATAAACAAAAGGAAAATAAAAAGATGAGTGGAATATATAAACGATGGAAGTCTTTTAATAGAGAATATGAAGATTTTATATGGAACAGAATAAAGGACAGGAACTTAGGAAGTATTTTTAGGGGAGTGATGGGACGAGCAGAAGGATAATATAAATGGATAAAACGAGAATGGAGGTATAATACAAGCTCAGACAGAATGAAAACTTAAAGAATGCGATAAGAAATAGATAATACGACATATTGAAAAAAAATAAAATAAAGAGAGATAAAATATATAATAGAAAGAATCGATAAAAACGGGGGTAAATTTAGAGGTGATACATACACGCACGAAAATAAAAGTATAACAAAAGCTCAAACGGAAGGAAAACTTGTAGAGCACGATAAGAAATAGATAATACGGTATAGATAACTTATACCGACTAAAATAAGTAGTAAAAGCTAGGATAGGTAAACGGGAGGCCTTTGAAGGGAGGAAAAATAAAGAAACTGACGAAATATTTTTATCATTGGAGAAAAGAAGGAAAAAGAGGGTGAGGAGGCGTCTCTAAAAAGAAAAAAAACTAAGGGCCATATTCTGAAACATTTCGGGGCTCGCCCACCCTGCCACACCTGACAGGGGATTCATAGAGGTTGTTGTGGGTTCTTCCATGAGTAGTTTTAAGAGCCTATTGATAGTTTGACAAGGCTGCTGCACCATGAAAGTGAAAAAGCACTCCTGAGAACCTAATCTCCTCTACGGACTTTGGAAATCGTTGCTGTGGGGCCGATACCGTCTGGGAATACGAGCCTAACGCCCCTTTCACACGCGGACTCTTTGCAGCGCTGCTCAGCATATTTGCCGCTGATGAATAATGGAGATGAATGGATGCTTTCACACGCACTCACGACCACAAAAAGTAGCGCTACAAACAGATTTGCGTGGTTGGCTTCGCTGCCGGTGGCGACCACAAAAAGTAGCGCTGCTCGTCACGATACATGGCATTCAATGGGAGTTTTCACACGTAACTGCAGCAGCGTCACTTTTTTAGCAGCGCGTGCGTGGCGCGATTGTACAGCTGCTAACGCCCTACTCAATTTTAGTAGCGATGCTGAGAAGCGCCGCTAATTCGACACTCACCCCACAACACTTTCTAGAAAGTTGCAGTGTGCTATGTGTATGTGTGTGTGTGTGTGTGTGTGTGTCTGTGTGTGTGTGTGTGTGTGTGTGTGTGTGTGTGTGTGTGTGTGTGTGTGTGTGTGTGTGTGTGTGTGTGTGTGTGTGTGTGTGTGTGTGTGTGTGTGTGTGTGTGTGTGTGTGTGTGTTGTCTGAGTCATTCCTCGTGTAGGTGTTGCGTGTCATGATGAAAAAAGAGATCTTGCAATGGAGTATAAACGATGGAAGTCTTTGTATAGAGGATATGAGGATGACCAGGTGAGGAATAAGAAGAGAGAGAAGAAGAAAAAGAGAGAAGATGGTGACGAAAGATAAAGAATAAGAAGAGAGAAAGAAGAGAAAGAGAGGAAAGTGAAGAATAAGAAAGACGTGAGGAGTGTGGAATGATGAGAAATGATGAAGAATGAGTGTGTTAAAAAAGCCAAAGATTATTACGTTATTATTATTGTAATTATTATTATAAGCATTATTATTACTATCTTCATCTGTATTACTATTGTTACTATCTCTACTACTACTACTACTACTACTACTACTACTACTACTACTACTACTACTTCTGCTGCTTCTCCTCCTCCTACTACTACTACTATTACTTATATTACTACTACTACTACTACTACTACTACTACTACTACTACTACTACTACTACTACTACTACTACTACTACTACTACTACTACTACTACTACTACCACCACCACCACCACCACCACTACTACTACTACTACAACTACTACTACTACTACTACTACTACCACTACTACTACTACTACTACTACTACTACTACTGGGCACCACTGCTGCTACTACTACACCACCTACTACTACTACTGCTTAACAACTACTACTACTACTACTACTACTACTACTACTACTACTACTACTACTACTACCACCACTACCACTACTACTACCACCACCACTACCACCACCACTACTGCTACCACTACCACCACTACTACTACTACTACTACTACTACTACTACTACTACTACTACTACTACTACTACTACTACTACTACTACTACTACTACTACAATGATACCTCCACCCATGTTTATTTTTCCCGACACATAATCATGGGCTCCATAGCTTGGAGGTCATTAGCCCCAACTCTGTTCGCTAATGACTGTGGCATCCAACCATATCACTAATACTACCTGACACTAAATCACCTATCATCTATTACGTCTAGATCCTAGTACTACAACTACTACTACTGCTACTTCTACTACTACTACTACTACTACTACTACTACTACTACTGCCCTACTACTACTACTACTACTACTACTACTACTACTACTACTACTACTACTACTACTATTACTACTACTACTACTTCTACTACTACTACTACTACTACTACTACTACTACTACTACTACTACTACTACTACTACTACTACTACTACTACTACTACTACTACTACTACTACTACTACTACTACTACTACTACTTCAATTTTTTTTCTACTACTACGGGCCTCCATCGATTAGAGTTGCGTTGTGAGCGGTAGATTATCGCATATCCTTTCACAAAGCAATTCATTGGCTTACCGCCAATGACTGTGGCCGACAACCGTCTTTATCTAATATAACAAACTTTACTTAAAATTTTATTTTTTAGCTAACAGAGCTTGTGGTTGATACGACTATCAACCACCGTCGCCTCAAGGTCCAGGTCAGCAATGCGGGTGGTTTTGGGTGCAGGTGACCTGGTTCCTCTCAGGCAGACCAAGGGTGACCTCAGGAGAAGGACAGCCTGCATCTCATCCAGGCGACCACACTGCTTCTTGGCTGTTGTTTCTTATCCGCCAGTGTTTCGGCGAGTCTTGCGTAGAAGCTCTGTGCCCTTGGTCCCATCCCTCCTGCCGTCGTGAATACTACCGGGGTGAAGGAGCCCTGGTCCACATTCTGTATTCTTTCTTCATATGCTCTCTTCTTCTCTTGCTCGTTTCTTCTGTGGGCTGCATCAAGGGTCAGGTCTCTGTGGCAATGGACCATGGGATCAAAGATCCTTATGTCAAAAT
Organism: Eriocheir sinensis; assembly: GCF_024679095.1. Classification (NCBI taxonomy): domain Eukaryota; kingdom Metazoa; phylum Arthropoda; class Malacostraca; order Decapoda; family Varunidae; genus Eriocheir; species Eriocheir sinensis. The sequence goes on from NW_026110652.1 coordinate 47,296, forward strand.
ATGCCCTTTGTCCACGAGTCCAAAACCCTCTGGCGCTAACATCCACTCGTGCTTCGTTCGAAACATTAGCGGTGCGTCTGGCGAGGTGTTCGCCTTGCAGAGGGAGCAGCATGGGTTCCACAGTCACGTCGTGGCAGACTTCTTTCAGCATCTGAGCTGTTACGTCTCTTACTTCATCATGTCTCATGCAGACGAAACCTCCTCTCTTGCATGTCATGGCATGATTTTGGATGAAGGGTGAGCCACAGTTACACATGTTTGGGAGCCCATCCACTGGCCAGCCATACCTGAGGGCAAGGGCATCAGTGATTTCTTTTTTGTTTAAGTTGAAGCCTTTTGCCCTGATAGGTAGTATGGTTAGCCAGTTTGAAGCGCCCACTTCCTGTGCAATATCTGCCCTCCTCCTTGTGTCTTCTGGGAGTTCTCTCATTAGGTCACTCAGAGTGTCTCTCTGTTTTCTTTCTCTGTTTATGGAGATTTAATTTTTTAGTGACCTAATATCTTGAGGGTTGTCTTCTCCCCTTTCATTTTGATTGGTAATATATCCGGTCAAGGAGGCTGTGATTCGGATTGAGTTCCCGAATTCAGACTCAGCCAGATTTTGCGGGTTGGTGATGCCGAGCCCACCCATTCTTGGCGGCAACTCCAGCAATCTTCTCTCCTGGTCACTGGGACATCTCCCATTTGCTATCGCCGGTATGAAGGTGTTTCTGATAGCATCTTCCAGAGGTTTTAGCAACGGAGCAACATCAGGAACTGTCCTCATGAGGTAGTTCCATTTATGCTTGACACCGTACGTAAATGCTGCGTAGGCTGCCTGCGGTACTGTTTTGGCGATCTCGCTCAGCCTCTGCAGCTCGGACTCCCAGCGCTTTACAGCTGTTTTCACATATTCGGTTCTGTATTCAGCTGTTCCAATGACTGCCCCGAGGTGTCTTTCGCCAGTCACTGACAGTTTCACGTTACTGCCCTGGAATGTTGTTTTGGCCCGATCGTATGCCTCTGGTTTTACAATCCCCACAGACTTCGTGGCGTTGGGACGGTAACCTATTTTAGGGCCGTGCTCATTGACGAGGTCCCACCATTTCCTGAGGTCTGCAGACTTTCCTACCCCGGTGAGGTCATCCGCATACGTAACCTGTTTGACGTTGGTGTTTTCATGGCGGATGATGTCCTGCAGCTTCATCATTCCCAGGGCAAACATTGCCATGGCCACTGGGTCGCCCTGGGTGGTGCCCTCTGAGGATTACTACTACTACTACTACTACTACTACTACTACTACTATTACTACTAATATTACTACTATTATTACTACTACTACTACTACTACTACTACTACTACTACTACTACTAGTATTACAATTACTACTACTACTACTACTACTACTACTCCTTTTTTTTTTACGGGCCTCCATCTATTAGAGTTGCGTTGTGAGCGGTATATTTTCTCATATCCTTTCACAAAGCAATTCATTGGCCCCACCCCGCCAATGACTGTGGCCGACAACCATCTTTATCTAATATAACAAACTTTACTTAAAATTTTATTTTTAAGCTAACAGAGCTTGTGGTTGATACGACTATCAACCACCGTCGCCTCAAGGTCCAGGTCAGCAATGCGGGTGGTTTTGGGTGCAGGTGACCTGGTTCCTCTCAGGCAGACCAAGGCTGACCTCAGGAGGGAGAAGGACAGCCTGCATCTCATCCAGGCGACCACACTGCTTCTTGGCTGTTGTTTCTTATCCGCCAGTGTTTCGGCGAGTCTTGCGTAGAAGCTCTGCGCCCTTGGTCCCATCCCTCCTGCCGTCGTGAATACTACCGGGGTGAAGGAGCCCTGGTCCACATTCTGTATTCTTTCTTCATATGCTCTGTTCTTCTCTTGTTCGTTTCTTCTGTGGGCTGCATCAAGGGTCAGGTCTCTGTGGCAATGGACCATGGGATCAAAGATCCTTATGTCAAAATATGCCCTTTGTCCACGAGTCCAAAACCCTCTGGCGCTAACATCCACTCGTGCTTCGTTCGAAACATTAGCGGTGCGTCTGGCGAGGTGATCGCCTTGCAGAGGGAGCAGCATGGGTTCCACAGTCACGTCGTGGCAGACTTCTTTCAGCATCTGAGCTGTTACGTCTCTTACTTCATCATGTCTCATGCAGACGAAACCTCCGCTCTTGCATGTCATGGCATGATTTTGGATGAAGGGTGAACCACAGTTACACATGTTTGGGAGCCCATCCACTGGCCAGCCATACCTGAGGGCAAGGGCATCAGTGATTTCTTTTTTGTTTAAGTTGAAGCCTTTTGCCCTGATAGGTAGTGTGGTTAGCCAGTTTGAAGCGCCCACTTCCTGTGCAATATCTGTCCTCCTCCTTGTGTCTTTTGGGAGTTATCTCATTAGGTCACTCAGAGTGTCTCTCTGTTTTCTTTCTCTGTTTATGGAGATTTAATTTTTTAGTGACCTAATATCTTGAGGGTTGTCTTCTCCCCTTTCATTTTGATTGGTAATATATCCGGTCAAGGAGGCTGTGATTCGGATTGAGTTCCCGAATTCAGACTCAGCCAGATTTTGCGGGTTGGTGATGCCGAGCCCACCCATTCTTGGCGGCAACTCCAGCAATCTTCTCTCCTGGTCACTGGGACATCTCCCATTTGCTATCGCCGGTATGAAGGTGTTTCTGATAGCATCTTCCAGAGGTTTTAGCAACGGAGCAACATCAGGAACTGTCCTCATGAGGTAGTTCCATTTATGCTTGACACCGTACGTAAATGCTGCGTAGGCTGCCTGCGGTACTGTTTTGGTGATCTCGCTCAGCCTCAGCAGCTCGGACTCCCAGCGCTTTACAGCTGTTTTCACATATTCGGTTCTGTATTCAGCTGTTCCAATGACTGCCCCTAGGTGTCTTTCGCCAGTCACTGACAGTTTCACGTTACTGCCCTGGAATGTTGTTTTGGCCCGATCATATGCCTCTGGTTTTACAATCCCCACAGACTTCGTGGCTTTGGGATGGTACCCTATTTTAGGGCCGTGCTCATTGACGAGGTCCCACCATTTCCTGAGGTCTGCAGACTTTCCTACCCCTGTGAGGTCATCCGCATACGCCACCTGTTTGACGTTGGTGTTTTCATGGCGGATGATGTCCTGCAGCTTCATCATTCCCAGGGCAAACATTGCCATGGCCACTGGGTCCCCCTGGGTGGTGCCCTCTGAGGATTGTATGGCCACCGGGTCTCCAAGTCGTTGGTCATTATGACTGCTGATGAACAGTCTGGCAGGTTCGTTGTATGTATTCAATTACTACTACTACTACTACTACTACTACTACTACTACTACTACTACTACTACTACTACTACTACTACTACTACTACTACTACTACTACTACTACTACTACTACTACTACTACTACTACTACTACTACTACTACTACATAAATGATACCTCCACCCATGTTTATTTTCCCGACACATAATCATGGAGGGCTCCATAGTTTGGAGGTCATTAGCCCCAACTCTGTTCGCTAATGACTGTGGCATCCAACCATATCGCTAATACTACCTGACACTAAATCACATATCATCTATTACGTCTCGATCCCCCTTTCCTTCCCTACTCAAGTCACTCCCGACCCACCCTAATGTCACTCTCCACCACTGTGGCTTCATAGTCCATATTGGAGATGGTGGTGGCTTTTGGGCCAGAGTGTCTGGTGCCCCTGAGACATAGGATGGCCGACCTGAGCAGGGAGATCGAGAGGCGACACCTCATCCAGGCGACAACGTGTCTCCTTGGCTGATGCTTCTTTTCTGAGATTTGTTCCGCGAGGCGTGCGTAGAAGCATTGGGCCCTGGGACCCATCCCGCCGGATGTGGTGAAGACGAGGGGGGTGAGGCTGCCCTGATCCACATGTTGGATTCTTTCACCGTATGCCCTTGTCTTCTCCTGCTCGTTCCTGTGGTGGGCGGCTTGCAGGGGCACCTCACTACTACTACTACTACTACTACTACTACTACTACTTCTATTACTACTACTACTACTACTACTACTACTACTACTACTACTACTACTACTACTACTACTACTTCTATTACTACTACTACTACTACTACTGCTACTACTACTACTACTACTACTACTACTACTACTACTACTACTACTACTACTACTACTACTACTACTACTACTACTACTACTACTACTACTACTACTACTACTACTACTACTACTACTACTACTTCTATTACTACTACTACTACTACTACTACTACATAAATGATACCTCCACCCATGTTTATTTTCCCGACACATAATCATGGAGGGCTCCATAGCTTGGAGGTCATTAGCCCCAACTCTGTTCGCTAATGACTGTGGCATCCAACCATATCACTAATACTACCTGACACTAAATCATCTATCATCTACTACGTCTAGATCCCCCTTTCCTTCCCTACTCAAGTCACTCCTGACCCACCCTAATGTCACTCTCCACCACTGTGGCTTCATAGTCCATATTGGAGATGGTGGTGGCTTTTGGGCCAGAGTGTCTGGTGCCCCTGAGACATAGGATGGCCGACCTGAGCAGGGAGGCGAGGCGACACCTCATCCAGGCGACAACGTGGCTCCTTGGCTGTTGCTTCTTTTCTGAGATTAGTTCCGCGAGGCGTGTGTAGAAGCATTGGGCCTGGGACCCATCCCGCCGGATGTGGTGAAGACGAGGGGTGAAGCTGCCCTGATCCACATGTTGGATTCTTTCACCGTATGCCCTTGTCTTCTCCTGCTCGTTCCTGTGGTGGGCGGCTTGCAGGGGCAGCTCACGGTGACAGGCAGCCATCGGGTCGAATATGCGGATGTCCATGAACGCCCGCTGTCCGCGCACCCAGAATCCGCGGGCACTTACATCAACCCGTGCCTCCTGTGAGGTATTGGCTGTCCTGTATCGAAGGTGTTCGCCGTCCAGGGGAAGCAGTGCCGGCTCGGTAGTGACGTCTTGGCATACCTCCCCAAGCATGCTGGCTGTCAGATCCCTCACTTCATCGTGTCGAATACAGACGAATCCTCCTTTTTTACATGTCATGGTGTGGGTGACATCATTTGGTGATCCACATGCACAGAGATCAGGCAGTCCCTCAATCGGCCAGCCATATCTCAGAGCAATGGCGTCGACAAATTCTTGTTTGTTAAGGCTGAAGCCCTTTGCTCTGATTGGTAATGACGTTAGCCAGTTAGAGAGCGCCTGCCTCCTGTGCTGTGTGTATTTTTCTACCCATTTCTGTGGACAGGTGTTGTGTAAGACGGTCCAGCTCGTCTTTTGGGCCAGTTGCCTTTCTTCTGAGATTTTTCTTTCAATATCCCTGCTTTCTGTTTTGTCTATCTCGCCCTCTGCCTCCTGAGCGATGATCCTGTTGATGAGTGACCTGGTAAGGCTGATGGAGATTTGGTTATCAAAATCTGCCAGCTTCTCACGGTTGGTGATCCCCATCCCACCCAGACTTGGGGGAAGTGCTAGCATATCCTCTCTTCCTCCCCCAAAGCATGATATTTCACCAGCGCCGGCAAGAATACATTCTTGACGGCATTTTCCAGTGGTCGGAGGTGGACTGATGCCGGGATGGTGCGCATCAGGAACGTCCACCGATGTTGGATGCCGTGGGTGTACGCTGAATAGGCAGCGTGTGGCTCAGTCTTGGCAATGGCAGACAAAGCTTCTATTTCCTTCACCCATTCAGCTACTTTGTCTCCCACGTACTCCTTCTTATATACCTCTGTCCCGATCACTGCACCTAAGTGTCGTTGTCCGTCTTTTGTCACAATGACGCCACTTCCTCTAAAAGTTTCTGCGGCATGGTCATAATCTTCAGGTTTGACAATAAGGACAGACTTGGTGGCGTTAGGGATGTATCCTATCTCAGGGCCGGCGGTGTTCACAGTGTCCCACCACCCTTTTAAGTCTGAGATTTTACCAGCACCTGAGAGGTCATCCACGCAAGCCACCTGTTTCACCCGTGTTTCTGCGAACGCGATTTCATTTTGGAGGACTGATAGGCGCAGGGCGTACATAGCCATGGCTATTGGGTCACCTTGTGTTGTTCCCACAGATGATTTTAACACTTTCACCTTTCCACTGTGGCTATTTATGTATAAGTCAGTCGGGTATGTATTGGTATTTTCGACATACATAGCTAAGCTAGGGCACTTGGTTTTAATGTTATGTATCATAGTCTTTCTATTTATTGTGTTGAAGGCATTCTTGGCGTCAACAAGAAGCACTGCTTCGCACTCCACGTGGTCGAATATCTCCCGCATGGCATGGACTGCTGCTTCTCCTCCTGCCTGCTGCCCCGCACAAACTTGGAGGTTCCCTGCTGCCATTCTCACATCTTCTTTGACGACAGCCATGATGCATTTGCCTACGATGCGCCGCAGGACTTCTCCGACTCCTATAGGCCTGCATCCCGGCCTCTTGTCCAGGGGAATGAGGCGGCATGCCGTCAGGGCGTCCACATAGTGGCAGCTGGAGGAGGCGAGTTTTCTTGCCAGTGCTGCAATGGTGTTGCGCAAGTCGCCAGCTGCATTGCCAAAGTTGGCGCTGCTCAGCAAGCTTCGCCATCCCCGTGCATCAAGTCCTGAGGGCCCCGCGCTGCCACGAGTCTGGAGGGCCTTCTTCCACACCATCTCTCCTGTTATCCTTTCGTATATACTACTACTACTACTACTACTACTACTACTACTACTACTACTACTACTACTACTACTACTACTACTACTACTACTACTACTACTACTACTTCTATTACTACTACTGCTACTACTACTACTTCTATTGCTACTACTACTACTACTACTACTACTACTACTACTACTACTACTACCATCAGAGTTTTCATTTTTTCACGTACAAATGAATTTTTTCACACTTTGAACGGATTAAAATGAAGCATTCTCTCTCTCTCTCTCTCTCTCTCTCTCTCTCTCTCTCTCTCTCTCTCTCTCTCTCTCTCTCTCTCTCTCTCTCTCTCTCTCTCTCTCTCTCTCTCTCTCTCTCTCTCTCTCTCTCTCTCTCTCTCTCTCTCTCTCTCTCTCTCTCTCACTCTCTCTGTCTCTCTCTCTCTGTCTCTCTCTCTCTCTCTCTCTCTCTCTCTCTCTCTCTCTCTCTCTCTCTCTCTCTCTCTCTCTCTCTCTTCTTTATCTCTCCCCATCACAGATTTTTGCCTCCCTCCCTTCTCTCCCTTCCCCTCCCTCCCTCCACCCTTCCCACCTTTCCCTATCTCTCTACCTCCTCCCTACCTTCCCTCCCTACCCTCCTCCGTCCCTCCCTTCCCTATCTCTACCTCCTCCCTACCCTCCTCCCTCCCCCTTCCCTCCCTTCCCTATCTCTCCTCCTCCCTCCCTAACTTCCCTCCTCCACAAGGCTTGTGTCTGGAGGCTACGTACACACACACACACACACACACACACACACACACACACACACACACACACACACACACACACACACACACACACACACACACACACACACACACACACACACACACACACACACACACACACACACACACACACACACACACACACACACACACACACACACACACACACACACACACACACACACACACTCACACACACACACACACACACACACACACACACACACACACACAGGTACACTATCCCTTACTCCCCAACCATTTCCCCTTCCCCCCTGCTTCCTCCTCCTCCTCCTCCTTCTCCTTCTCCTTCCTTCCCTCCAATCTAAAATGAAAAATAAAGACAAAAACACCTTCCTCATCCTTCCCTTTCCAACCTCTCTTCCTTCCTTCCTTCCTTCCCCTCCCTGCCTACCAACCCTAACTACCTAACTCTCCACTCCTTTCCTTTTTTTTTCCTCCCTTCCTCTCTTCTCACATAAATACCTCTCTTCTCTTCCTTCCTCCCTTCCTTCCTTTCCTTCCTTCTCCCTTCCAATCAACCTACCTCCTCTCCTCCCTCCCTTCCCTCCCCATCCCTCACCTTCCTTCCTTCTTACCTTAAATACCTCCCCTTTCCTTTTCTTCCTTCCCTCCCTTCAGTTCTCTTTCTCCCCTCCTTCCTTACGTACCCTTTCCTCACACCACACACCTCTAGGCCTGATAGTAATGGTGAGGAGGAGGAGGAGGAGGAGGAGGAGGGGGAGGGGGAGGAGGAGGGGGAGGAGGAGGAGGAGGAGGAGGTAGTGAGGGTGGTGGGTGTTGTGGTGATGGTCTGAGCAATCATTTTCATTTATATAAAGTATATGAACTTTGTCCTATAAAAGAGAAAATGCATCCACCTGAGTTTCTATTACCTATTGGAACACCTGTCTATGTTACGGGAGTTGAGCACTGAGGCCACGCGCACTTATAGCCTCAGCCCACACCCTCTTTACACCCTAATTACACATCTACCTGAGTTCCCATTACCTGTGGATCATCTATTAAACACCTTCCTATATTTCCAAGGACTGAGGAGACGGAAATGAGCACCGAGGCAACGCGCACTTATAGCCTCAGCCCACACCCTCTTTACACCCTAATTACACATCTACCTGAGTTCTCATTACCTGTGGATCATCTGTTAACACCTTCCTATATTACCAAGGGCTGACGTGACGGAGATGAGCAATGAGGTCACGCGCATCTATAGAGGAGGTCCACACCCTCTAGACACCTTAATTAGACATCTACCTGAGTTCCCATTACCTGTGGATCATCTATTAAACACTTTCCTATGTTACCAAGGGCTGAAGAGGCGGATATGAGCACAGAGGCAACGCGCACTTATAGCCTCTAACCACACCCTCTTATCACCTTAATTGGACATCTACTTGAGTTCCCATTACCTGTGAATCATCTGTTAACACCTTCCTATATTACCAAGGGCTGACGTGACGGAGATGAGCACTGAGGCCACGCGCATCTGTAGAGTAAGTCCACACCCTCTTAACACCTTAATTGGACATGTACCTGAGTTCCCATTACCTGTGGATCATCATTTAAACACCTTCCTCTATTACCAAGGGCTGAGGAGACGGAGATGTGCACCGGGGCCAGGCGCACTTATAGCCTCAGCTCACACTCTCTACACGCTTTAATTGGACATATACCTGACTTCCCATTACCTGTTGGTCATCTATTAAACACCTTCCTATATTACCAGGGACTGAGGAGGCTTAGAAGAGCACCGAACTGAATAAGGAGAAAAGAACAAACAGGAAAGAAAAGAAAACCAGAGGGAGGCAAGAAAAGGAAAGGGAAGAAAGGATAGGAAAGGAGAGGACACGAAATAAAAGAGGAAAAGGGAAAGGAAAGGAAACGAAAGAGAGGAGAAGAACAGAAGAACAAGGAAGGAAGGAAGGAAGGAAGTAAGGAAGGAAGGAAGAAAGGAAGGAAGGAAGGAAGAAAGAAAGGGAGGAAGGGAGGAAGGAAGGAAGGAAGGCAGGAAGGAAGGAAGGAACGATGAGCGAAGAGAGATAGAAGAGAGAGAAGAGGGAAAGAAAGGAGGAGGAGGAAGGGAAAAGAGAACTGAAGAAAAACTAGAAAAAAAAACAATAAAAGAACACAACCAGAAACAGACACAAATTTGAAGTAAAAATTAAAAAATAAATGAAAACTCAGATATACCCACTCTCTCTCTCTCTCTCTCTCTCTCTCTCTCTCTCTCTCTCTCTCTCTCTCATCCTAGGGTAAGTTTCCAGATGTGATAATTTGGTCTTTTCTGTGGGGTAATTGGGTAAAGGAAGAGTAAGGAGGAAAGAAAGAAGGAAAAAAGAAAGAAGGAGGAAAGGGGAGAATAATGGGAGGGAAAAGGAGGAAGGAGAGCAAGAAGGAAAGAAGAGAGAAGGCAAGAATGAAAGGAGAGAGACAAGAGAAAAAAGGACACGATGGAAGGAGGAGAAAAGGAAGAGAAAGAGAAAGAGAAGAGAGAAAGAAGGAGAAGGAAAAGGAAAAGAGAAGGCAAGAATGAAAAAAAAAAAAGAACAAGAGGGAAGGAGGAAAATGAAAAAGAGAAAGAGAAAGAGAAGAGAGAAAGAAGGAAGGGAGAAGGAAAGGAAAAGAGAAGGCAAGAATGAAAGGAAAAGAAAAAAAAGAACAAGAGGGAAGGAGGAGAAAAGGAAAAAGAGAAAGAAAAGGAAGAGAGAAAGAAGGAAGGAGAAGGAAAGGAAAAAAGAAGGGAACAAGAGAGAGAGAGAGAGAGAGAGAGAGAGAGAGAGAGAGAGAGAGAGAGAGAGAGAGAGAGAGAGAGAGAGAGAGAGAGAGAGAGAGAGAGAGAGAGAGAGAGAGAGAGAGAGAGAGAGAGAGAGAGAGAGAGAAACTAAGGAATATCATACCCATTGTGTTAGGCATCAAATTAGGAGTCTGAGTTATGACCTTTCTACTCAAGAGTTATTTACTTCTCTATAATACACCACAGACAAATCTCTTCACATGTTCTCAAAGTATAAAGATAAAAAAGGAAGAAGAGAGAGTAGGGGAGATAAAAGGAAGAATAGGAGGAACAGGGAGAGAAAGAGAAGGAAAGGAGATAGAAAGAGAGAAGGAAAGGAGGAAGCGGGGAAGAGGAAGAAAGGGTGATAAAACGTATTTGAAGATGCATGAGCAGGAAGGGGCAAGAAAAATAACGTGAATGGAGTTAGAAGTGGAAGGGAACGAAAGTGGCATAGGAGAAAGAACGGTGGAAGAAGGAAAGAGAGGGACGAAGAAGTGGAAGAAAGGAAGAAATAGCGGGAAATAAAGGAAGAGAAGAGGAGATAAGGGAAGGGAGGCGTGGAAGGAAAAAAGAAGTGGAGGAAAGGAAAAGAAGAGAGAGGAGTAAAGAGAGGGAGTAAGAAGTGGAGACGAGGGAAGGAGGGCGTGGAAGAAAAAGAGAAGTGGAGGAAAGGAAGAAATAAGAGAGAAATAGAAGATGAGAGAAGAATGAAGAGAGGAAGTAAGAAGTGGAGATGAGGGAAGGGAGGCGTGGAGGAAAAAAAGAAGTGGAGGAATGGAAGAAAAAAAGAGGAAATATGAGAGAGAGGAGAGTAGAGAGGGAGAAAGAAGTGGAGACGAGGGAAGGGAGGCGTGGAGGAAAAAGGAAGTGGAGGAAAGGAAGAAAGAGAGTAAGAAGTGGCGATGAGTGAAGGAAGGCGTGGGAAGAAAAAAAAAGTCATTTAAACCCCGTCATTTAGAGCACGAATCCTAACACACTAATTTAAACCAGACTACACATTTTTGATTTCTTTAATTATTTGACCTTAAACGGAACAGAATCTGGCAACGCCCACCCACGCTCTCTCTCTCTCTCTCTCTTACTCACTCTTACTCACTCACACTCATTGAAGAGGAGGAGGGGACACGTACCCCATTACCGAGCACTCAAACGGTAGCTTATCTCCTCCTCCTCCTCCTCCTCCTCCTCCTCTCCCTCTCCTCCTCCTCCTTCGTTAAGCCCTCAAGACCCATCAATAGTGCGCCCTCCCCTTCAACGCCTCCTACGTGACTAAGCCTTCGCTCATTCCATACGAGACAACAGAACGCTTCTTCCTCCTCCTCCTCCTCCTCCTCCTCCTCCCACGATCTTTAGCGGAGGAGGCATCACTTTGGCCTCGTTCCCTTCCTGAGTTGATTCGGTGAGTCATAGTGGGTGAGTCTACCATGCTCCTTATTCCTGTCTACTCAGGTAGCTAATGCTTGTATTGTCCTTCAGGTGTTACATTCACTACCATCTTAGAATTCAGAGAGGCCTTAAACCACTTAAATGATCTATTGTTTTTGTTTACTTCTACTACAGCGTGGTAGACCTGTGGACCTCGAGTCTAACCGAACCACGCTGAGTTTGAAAGCCCTCCCCGAGTGTCTGAGGATTACCCATATGCTGCCTTGGTCTTCAGCCAACACTAACTTCAGCGACTTCGGTCAGAAGAAGCACCGGGGGGCAGCATGGGCCTGGCAAGAGTCACACATCACGGCAGCCAATATAAATAAAATTCGCTTGCGCCACGAACGGGCTGGGGCTGTTCAAGAGACCCTTGAAAAAAGCCTGCCGGCGCTACTACTACTACTGCTACTACTAATACTACTACGACGACGACTACTGCTACTATTACTACTACTACTACTATTACTACAACTACTACTACTACTATTACTACAACTACTACTACTACTACTACTACTATTACCACTACCACGATATCAGAAACTAGGAACGAGAGAGAGAGAGAGAGAGAGAGAGAGAGAGAGAGAGAGAGAGAGAGAGAGAGAGAGAGAGAGAGAGAGAGAGAGAGAGAGAGAGAGAGAGAGAGAGAGAGAGCACCAAACCTATCTCCCTTACTATCTCTACCTCTCCATTATGTAACCAGGCTCTCTCTCTCTCTCTCTCTCTCTCTCGTTCTTTTTCTCGTTCTCTTTTCGTTCTCTTTCTCGTTCTTTTTTTCAGTTTTCTTTTTCAGTTTTCTTTTTCAGTTTTCTTTTCAATTTTCCTTTTCGTTTTCTTTTTTCGTTCTCTTGTTCTCTTTCATTCTCTTTGTTCTCTTTTTCCTCTTTCATTCTCTCTCCTCTTCCTCCCTCCCCACTCTCTCCTCCCTCACCCTCTCCTCCTCCCTCCCTCCTCTCCCTCACTCCTGGCACGGTGAAAAGCCAGGCCAGGAGGGGTCGCGCCACGTCACCTCAAGTTTAAATGAGTTTATTGGCTCCGGACGAAAGTAATTGCAATAACAGGCGGCGAGTGACAAGCTGTGATTATGTGGCGCTGGGAAATTCCTCTAACCCCTCACTTTTTACTCCTTTGACTCCTCCTCCTCCTCCTCCTTTTCCTTCCTCGCTTAAGAAAGGAGGACAAGATTGGGTGAAAAGGTAGGTGCGTAGATGAGGAAGCGAGGAAGAGAGTAAAGAGAGAGGCAGATAAGATATTTGGAATGTAGAATGAAGTCTGATTATGTTGAGGGTGAGAAATTCCTCCTACTAACCCTTCCCTTCCTACTCCTTGCCTCCACCTCCTCCTTGCCTCCTCTTCCTCTTCCTCCCTTGTTTGAGAAAGGTGGAGAGCCAGATGGTAAGATGCGTGGATGAGGAGGAAGGTGAACAGATATGTAGATAAGAGATAGATAAGAGATTTGGATAGGAAAATGAGGTAAGATTATTTTGGGCCCGGGAAATTTCTACTGCCTGAACCTTCCTACCCTTTGCCTTCTCCTCCTCCTCCTCTTCTTCCTCCTCCCTCGTTCAAGAAAGATGGAGAGAACTGAGTGGAAGGAAAGGTAGGTACGTAGGTAGGTAAGGAAGAAGGTAAATGAATGGTAGATTAGAGATTTGGATAGTAAAATGACAAGTGATTCGCGTCCTCCTCCTCCCTTGTTTAAGAAAGGTGAAGATTGGGTGGAAAGGTAGGTATGTAGGTAGATGAAGAACCAGGTATTGGAAAGGTAAAATAGTGGAGAGAAAGTTAGTAGAGAAAGAGATAGGTAAGGTAGCTGATGAAAAGTAGAAAGAAGGAAAAAGGTAAAGAAAAAGATAGATAAGAGATTTGGATGTTAGAATGAGTACGAGAAAAAGGAATAAAATGAAGAGAATGATAGAAAAAGAGATTTGGGCAGCACGAAGATAAACTAGGAGGATGAAGAGAAAATAAATAACGAGATTTGGATAGTGGAATATGAGGTAGAAAGAGTGAAGAAGGAGAGGAAAAAGATACATAGAGGGATTTGGATAGTAAAAATGAATAGTAAAATGAGAATGAATTAGAATGATGATAAAAGAGTAGAATGAGCAGATAGATACGTGACTGAAGAAGTGTATAGGTAGATAGATAGTTGGATAGATGAATAGAAAAGCTGATAAGGGTTACACAGATAGATAGATAACTAGATGAATGTAAACAGATAAGAGAACACGTAGATTACAGGTGTGAACTGAATGAAAAATGAAAAATTAATGGAAAAAAAAACAAAAAATAAATAAAGAAATGAAAAATGAAAAACGAAGTGAACTGAATGAAAAAAAAAAATGTAGTGAATGAATAATGGACTAGATGAAAAATTAAAAATGTTAAAAACGAACTGAATGAAAAATGAAAAAAATGAATGAAAAATATAAAAAAAGAAATGAAAATAAAGTGAGTGAGAAATGAATGAAGAATTAAAAAAATGAATGAAAATGAAAAAATTGTGAAATGAAGTGCATGAAAAACAATAACAATGAAAATTAAAAAAATGAGTGAAAAAAAATGAATAAAAATGAAAAAAATGAATGAAAAATGAAAAAATGAATGAAAAATGAAGTGAATGAAAACTTAAGTGAATGAAAAATGAGCTGCATGAAAAATAAATGAAGGTAGATAAAAACGTGATTGGAAAAGTATATAAATAGAGAGTCAAATAAACGAATATAAAAAGGACAAAGGTTAATAAAAGCTAACTAGATAGATAAATAGACGAAAATTAACCGGCTAATCTATCCATAAATTCAATAAAAAAGTGATAGCTTGATAAACAGATAGAGGCAGACTGATAGATAGATATGGATAGATAAATCAATAAACACATGAAGGTTATTACACACGAATATTTATGTATGCATGAATGAATGTTGGTGAGTGAGTGCAATACGTGTTCATGGATGCTTGTATACAGACACACAGACAGACAGACAGATAGACAGACAGACAGACAGACAGACAGGCAGTGACCAACAAACAGACAGATTAACAGAAAAACAGACAGAGAAATTGATACAAAGACGCTAACAGAAATATAAACAAATAGACAAACTAACAGACAGACAGACGCAGAAAAACAGGAGTAGGCGGTGGCGGGGGTAACTTTCGAATGAGAGGAGAAGGCTGTGGCGGGGTTGGGGTGGGAGGGACAGTAGGAGGCTTTGGCGGGGGTGCCGTGCGAGGGACAGTAGGAGGCGGTGGCGGGCGTGGCGTGGGAGGTACAGGAAGAAACGGTGGCGGGGTTGGCATGCGAGGGACAGGAGGAGGCGGTGCCAGCGTTTGATAGATAGGAGGAGGCGGTGGTAGGGGTTGCGTACTAGGGACAGGAGGAGGCGGTCGGCGGGTTCGTGTGCGAGGGTAAGGAGAAGGCGGTGGCGGGACTGGCGTGAGAGGGACAGGAGAAGGCGGTGGCGGTGGTGGCGTGCCATGGACAGGAGGAGGCAGTGGCGGGGGTGGCGTGAGAAGGACAGGAGGAGGCGGTGGCTGTGGTGGCGTGCGAGGGAGAGGAAGAGGCGGTGGCTGTGGTGGCGTGCGAGGGACAGAAGGAGGCGGTGTCGGGGGTGGCGTGCGATGGAGAGGAGGAGGCAGTGGCGGGAATGGCGTGCGATGGAGAGGAGGAGGCAGTTGCGGGGGTGGGGTGCGAGGGACAGGTGGAGGCGGTGGTGATGGTGGGGTGCAATGGACAGGAGGTGGCGTTGGGTTGGTTGTGGTGCTATGGACAGGTGTAGGCAGTGGGGGGATGGGGTGCGATGGAGAGGAGGAGGCAGTTGCGGGGGTGGCGAGGGATGGAGAGGAGGAGGCAGTGGGGGGCGTGGGGTGCGATGGAGAGGAGGAGGCGGTGGCGGGGTGGGGTGCGATGGAGAGGAGGAGGCAGTGGGGTGGGGTGCGATGGACAGGAGGAGGCGGTGGCATGGGTGGGATGCGATGGACAGGAGGAGGCGGTGGCGGGGTGGGGTGCAATGGACAGGAGGAGGGGGTGGCGGGGATGGGGTGCGATGGAGAGGAGGCGCTGGCTGGGGTGGGGTGCGATGGACAGGAGGAGGCTGTGGCGGGGTTGGCGTGCGATGGACAGGAGGAGGCAGTGGAGTGGGTGGGGTGCGAAGGACAGGAGGTGGCAGTGGGGGGTTGGGTGCGATGTACAGGAGGGGCAGTGGGGGGTGGGGTGCGATGGAGAGGAGGAAGCAGTGGCGGGGTCGGTGCGATGGAGAGGAGGCGGTGGCGGGGGTGCCGTGAGGGACAGGAGGAGGCGGTGGTGGGGTGGGGTGCGATAGAGAGTAGGAGGAGGCCGTGGCGGGGGTGGGGTGCGATGGAGTGGAGGAGGCAGTGGAGGGGTTGGGATGAGATGGAGAGGAGGAGGTAGTGGCGGGGATGGGGTTCGATGGAGAGGAAGAGGCATAGGAGGGGGTGGGGTTCGATGGAGAGGAGGAGGTAGTGGCGGGGATGGGGTTCGATGGTGAGGAGGAGGCAGTAGCGGGGGGGGAATGCGATGGAGAGGAGTAGGCAGAGGCGGGGGTGGGATGCGATGGAGAGGAGGAGTCAGTGGAGGGGTTGGGCTGAGATGGAGAGGAGGAGGCAGTGGCGGGGATGGCGTTCGATGGAGAGGAGGAGGCAGTGGCCGGGGGGGGGGTACGATGCAGAGGAGGAGGCGATGGCGGGGTGGGATGTGATGGAGAGGAGGAAGCAGTGGCGGGGGTGGGGTTCGATGGAGAGGAGGAGGCGGTGGCGGGGAAGGGGTTCGATGGAGAGGAGGAGGCAGTGGCGGGGGTGGGGTTCGATGGAGAGGAGGAGGCAGTGGCGGGGGTGGAATGCGATGGAGAGGAGGAGGCAGTGGCGGGGGTGGGATGCGATGGAGAGGAGGAGGCAGTGGCGGGGGTGGGGTTCGATGGAGAGGAGGAGGCAGTGGCGGGGGTAGGATGCGATGGAGAGGAGGAGTCAGTGGCGTGGTTGGGGTTCGATGGATAGGAGGAGGCAGTGGCGGGGTGGCATGCTATGGACAGGAGGAGGCAGTGGCGGGGTGGGATGCGTTGAACTGGAGGAGGCAATAGCGGGGATGGCGTGCGATGGAGAGGAGGAGGCAGTGGCGGGGGTGGGGTGCGATGGAGAGGAGGAGGCGCTGGCGGCGGTGGGATGCGATGGAGAGGAGGAGGCAGTGGCGGGGGTGGGATGCGATGGACAGGAGGAGGCAGTGGCGGGGGTGGGGTGCAATGTAATGGAGGAGGCAGTGGAAGGGTTAGGGTGCGATGGACAAGAGGAGGCAGTGGTGGGGTTGGGGTGCGATGAACAGGAGGAGGCAGTGGTGGGGTGGGGTGAAGGAGAGGAGGAGGCAGTGGCGGGGAGGGGTGCGATGAACAGGAGGAGGCAGTGGCGGTGGTGGGGTGCGATGGACAGGAGGAGGCAGTGGCGGGGGTGGGGTGCGATAGACAGGAGGATGCAGTGGCGGGGTGGCGTGCAATGGACAGTAGGAGGCAGTGCGGGGGTGGGGTGCGATGAAGAGGAGGAGGCAGTGGCGGGGGTGGCGTGCAATGGACAGGACGAGGCAGAGGCGGGGGTGGGGTGCGATGGACAGGAGGAGGCAGTGGCGGTGGTGGGGTGCGATGGACAAGAGGAGGCAGTGGAGGCGGTGGGGTGCGATGGATAGGAGGCAGTGGCGGGGGTGGGGTGCGATGGACACGAGGAGGCCGTGGCGGGGGTGGGGTGCGATGGACAAGAGGAGGCCGTGGCGGGGGTGGGGTGCGAGGGACAGGAAGAGGCAGTGGCGGGGGTGGGGTGCGATGGACAGGAGGAGGCGGTGGCGGTGGTGGGGTGCGATGGACAAGAGGAGGCAGTGGCGGGGGTGGGGTGCGATGGACAGGAGGAGGCCGTAGCCGTGGTGGGGTGCGATGGACAAGAGGAGGCAATGGCGGGGGTGGGGTGCGATGGACAGGAGGAGGCAGTGGCGTCGGAGGGGTCCGATGGACAGGAGGAGGCAGTGGCGGGGGTGGGGTGGGATGGACAAGAGGATGCCGTGGCCGGGGTGGGGTGCGATGGATAGGAGAAGGCCGTGGCCGGGGTGGAGTGCGATGGACAGGAGGATGCAGTGGCGGAGGTGGGGTGCGATGGACAGGAGGAGGCAGTGGCGGGGGTGACGTGAGAGGGACAGGAGGAGGCGGTGGCTGTGGTGGCGTGCGAGGGAGAGGAGGAGGCGGTGGCGGGGATGGCGTGAGAGGGACAATAGGAGGCAGTGGCGGTGGTGGCGTGCGATGGGCAGGAGGAGGCAGTGGCGAAGGTGGCGTGAGAGGGACAGGAGGAGGCGGTGGCTGTGGTGGCGTGCGAGGGAGAGGAGGAGGCGGTGGCGGGGGTGGCGTGCGAGGCACAGAAGGAGGCGGTGGCGGGGGTGGCGTGCGATGGAGAGGAGTAGGCAGTGGCGGGAGTGGCGTGCGATGGAGAGGAGGAGGCAGTGGCGGTGGTGGGGTGCGAGGGACAGGAGGAAGCGGTGGCGGGGATGGGGTGCGAGGGGACTGGAGAAGGCGGTGGCTGGGGTGTGGTGCGATGGACAGGAGGAGGCAGTGGCGGGGGTGGGGTGCGATGGACATGAAGCGGCAGTGGGGGGGTTGGGGTGCGATGGAGAGCAGGAGGCAGAGGCGGGGTGGGGTGCGATGGAGAGGAGGAGGCAGTGGCGGGAGTGGCGTGCGATGGACAGGAGGAGGCAGTGGCGGGGCTGGGATGCGATGGAAAGGAGGAAGCAGTGGCGGGGGTGGGGATCGATGGAGAGGAGGAGGCGGTGGCGGGGGTGGGGTTCGATGGAGAGGAGGAGGCAGTGGCGGGGGTGGGTTTCGATGGAGAAGAGAAGGCAGTGGCGCGGGTGGGATGCGATGGAGATGAGAAGTCAGTGGTTGGGGTGGGATGCTATGGAGAGTAGGAGGCAGTGGCGGGGGTGAGGTTCGATATAGAGGAGGAGGCCGTGGCGGGGGGGGGTTGTGATGGACAGGAGGAGGCGGTGGCGGGGGTGGCGTGCGAGTGAAAGGAGGAGGCAGTGGCGGTGGTTGGGTGCGATTGACAGTAGTATGCAGTGGCGGGGGTGGGGTGCGATGGACAGGAGGAGGCAGTGGCGGGGGTGGGGTGCGATGGACAGAAGGAGGCATTGGCTGGGGTGGGGTGCGATGGACAGGCGGAAGCTGTGGCAGGAGTTTGGTGTGATGGAGAGGAGGAGGCGGTGGCGTGGGTGGCGTGCGAGGGAGAGGAGGAGGCAGTGGCGTGGTTTTGGTGCGATGGAGAGTAGGAGGCAGTGGCGGGGGTGGGATGCGATGGACCGGAGGATGCAATGGCGGGGGTGGATGCGATGGAGAGGAGGAGGCAGTGGCGGGGGTGGGTTGAGATGGAGAGGAGGAGGCAGTGGCAGGGGTGGGATGCGATGGACATTAGGAGGCAGTGGCGGGGTGGGATGCGATGGACTGGAGGATGCAATGGCGGAGGTGGGATGCGATGGATAGGAGGAGGCAGTGGCGGGGTGGGATGCGATGGAGAGGAGGAGGCAGTGGCGGGGTGGGATGCGATGGAGAGGAGGAGGCAGTGGGGGTGGCATGCGATGGACAGGAGGAGTCAGTGGCGGGGTGGGATGCGATGGACTGGAGGAGGCAGTGGCGGGGTGGGATGCGATGGAGAGAAGGAGGCAGCGGCGGGGGTGGGATGCGATGGACAGGAGGAGGCAGTGGCGGGGGTGGGATTCGATGTAGAGGAGGAGGCAGTGGGCGGGGTGGCATGCGATGGAGAGGAGGCAGTGGCGGGGTGGTATGCGATGGAGAGGAGGAGGCAGTGGCGGGGGTGGGATGCGATGATCAGAAGGAGGCAGTGGCGGGGGTGAGATGCGATCTACCGGAGGAGGCAATGGCGGGAGTGGAGGCGATGGAGAGGAGGAGGCAGTGGAGGGGTTGGGATGAGATGGAGAGGAGGAGGTGGCAGGGGTGGGATGCGATGGACAGGAGGAGGCAGTGCCGGGGGTGGGATGCGATGGACAGGAGGATGCAATGGCGGGGGTGGGGTGCGATGGACAGGAGGAGGCAGTGGCGGGGGTGGGATGCGATGGAGAGGAGGAGGCAGTGGCGTGGGTGGGATGCGATGGAGTGGAGGAGGCAGTGGCGGGGGTGGAATGCGATGGACAGGAGGAGTCAGTGGCTGGGGTTGGGTGCGATGGACTGGAGGAGGCAGTGGCGGGGTGGGATGCGATGGAGAAAAGGAGGCAGCGGCTGGGGTGGGATGCGATGGACAGGAGGAGGCAGTGGCGGGGGTGGGGTGCGAGGGAGAGGAGGAGGCAGTGGCGGGGTGGGATACGATGGAGAGGAGGAGGCAGTGGCGGGTGTGGGATGCGATGGAGAGGAGGAGGCAGTGGGTTGGGATGCGATGGAAAGTAGGAGGCAGTGGCGGGGGTGAGATGCGATCTACCGGAGGAGGCAATGGCGGGAGTGGAGTGCGATGGAGAGGAGGAGGCAGTGGCGGGGGTGGGGTGCGATGGACAGAAGGAGGCAGTGGGGGTTAAAAGGATGGACAGGAGGAGGCAGTGGCGGGGTTGGCATGCGATGAACAGGAGGCGGCAGTGGCGGGGGGTGGGTGCGATGGACAGGAGGTGGCAGTGGTGGGGGTGAGGTGCGATGGACAGGAGGAGGCAGTGGCGGGGGTGGGGTGCGAGGGACAGGAGGAGGCAGTGGCGGTGGTGGGGTGCAATGGACAGGAGGAGGCAGTGGCGGGGGTGGGGTGCGATGGACAGGAGGAGACAGCGGCGGGTGTGGAATGCGATTGATAGGAGGAGCCAGTGGCGGGGGTGGGGTGCGATGGACAGGAGGAGGCAGTGGCGGGGTTGGGGTGCGATGGACAGAAGGAGGCAGTGGCGTTGGTGGGGAGCGATGGAGAGGAGGAGGCAGTGGCGGGGGTGAGGTGCGATGGACAGGAGGAGGCAGTTGCGGGGCAGGCGTGCGATGGACAGGAGGAGGCAGTGGCGGGGGTTGGGTGCGATGGACAGGAGGAAGCAGAGGCGGGAATGGGGTACGATTGACAGGAGGAGGCATTGGCGGTTGTGGGATGCTATGGACAGGAGGAGGCAGTGGCGGGGGTGGGATGCGATGAACCGGAGGAGGCAATAGCGGGGATGGGGTGCGATGGAGAGGAGGAGGCTGGGGGGGGGGTGGGGTGCGATGGAGAGGAGGAGGCACTGGCAGGGGTGGGATGCGATAGACTGGAGGAGGCAAAGGCGGGGTGGGATGGGATGAAGAGGAGGAGGCAGTGGAGGGGGTGGGGTGCAATGTAAAGGAGGAGGCAGTGGGGGGGTTAGGTGCGATGGACAAGAGGAGGCAGTGGCAGGTGTGGGTGCGATGAACAGGAGGCAGTGGCGGGGGGGGTACGAAGGAGAGGAGGAGGCAGTGGCGGGGGTGGGGTGCGATGGACAGGAGGAGGCAGTGGCGTGGGTGGGGTGCGATGGACAGGAGGAGGCAGTGGCGGGGGTGGGGTGCGATGGACAGGAGGAGGCAGAGGTGGGGTGCGATGTAGAGGAGGAGGCAGTGGACGGGGTGGGGTGCAATGTAAAGGAGGAGGCAGCGGCGGGGGTTGCGTGCAATGGACAGGACGAGGCAGTGGCGGGGGTGGGGTGCGATGGACAGGAGGAGGCAGTGGCGGTGGTGGGGTGCGATGGACACGAGGAGGCAGAGGAGGCGGTGCGGTGCGATGGACAGGAGGAGGCAGTGGCGGGGGTGGGGTGCGATGGACAAGAGGAGGCGGTGGCGGGGGTGGGGTGCGATGGACAGGAGGAGGCGGTTCCGGGGGTGGCGTGCGATGGACAGGAGGAGGCAGTGGCGGGGGTGGGGTGCGATGGACAGGAGGAGGCAGTGGCGGTGGTGGGGTGCGATGGACAAGAGGAGGCAGTGGCGGGGGTGGGGTGCGATGGACAGGAGGAGGCCGTGGCGGGGGTGGGGTGCGATGGACAGGAGGAGGCCGTGGCCGGGGTGGGGTGCGATGGACAAGAGGAGGCAGTGGCGGGAGTGGGGTGCGATGAACAAGAGGAGGCAGTTGCGGGGGTGGGGTGCGATGGACAGGAGGAGGCCGTGGCCGGGGTGGGGTGCGATGGAGAGGAGGAGGCCGTGGGCGGGGTGGAGTGCGATGGACAGGAGGAGGCAGTGGCGGGGGTGGCGTGCGATGGACAGGAGGAGGCAGTGGCGGGGGTGGCGTGAGAGGGACAGAAGGAGGCGGTAGCTGTGGTGGCGTGCGAGGGAGAGGAGGAGGCGGTGGCGGGGATGGCGTAAGAGGGACAATAGGAGGCAGTGGCGGTGGTGGCGTGCGATGGACAGGAGGAGGCAGTGGCGGAGGTGGCGTGAGAGGGACAGGAGGAGGCGGTGGCTGTGGTGGCGTGCGAGGGAGAGGAGGAGGCGTTGGCGGGGGTGGCGTGCGAGGCACAGAAGGAGGCGGTGGCGGGGGTGGCGTGCGATGGGGAGGAGGACGCAGTGGCGGGAGTGGCGTGCGATGGAGAGGAGGAGGCAGTGGCGGTGGTGGGGTGCGAGGGACAGGAGGAAGCGGTGGCTAGGATGGGGTGCGAGGGGACTGGAGGAGGCGGTGGCTGGGGTGTGGTGCGATGGACAGGAGGAGGCAGTGGCGGGGGTGGGGTGCGATGGAGAGGAGGCGGCAGTGGCGGGGGTGGGGTGCGATGGACAGAAGGAAGCGGTGGCGGGGGTGGGGTGCGATGGAGAGGAGGAGGCAGTGGCGGGAGTGGCGTGCGATGGACAGGAGGAGGCAGTGGCGGGGCTGGGATGCAATGGAGAGGAGGAAGCAATGGCGGGGGTGGGGATCGATGGAGTGGAGGAGGCGGTGGCGGGGGTGGGGTTCGATGGAGAGGAGGAGGCAGTGGCGGGGGTGTGGTTCGATGGAGACGAGGAGGCAGTGGCGCGGGAGGGATGCGATGGAGATGAGAAGTCAGTGGTGGGGGTGGGATTCAATGCAGAGGAGAAGGCCGTGGCGGGGGTTAGGGTCGATTTAGTGGAGGAGGAAGTAGCGGGGGTGGGATGTGATGGACAGGAGGTGGCGGTGGCGGGGCTGGGGTGCGTTGGACAGGAGGAGGCGGTGGCGGTGGTTGCGTGCGATTGACAGGAGTTTTCAGTGGCGGGGGTGGGGTGCGATGGACAGGAGGAGGCAGTGGCGGGGGTGGGGTGCGATGGACAGAAGGAGGCATTGGCGGGGGTGGGTTGCGATGGAGAGGAGGAAGCAGTGGCTGGGGTGGGGAGCGATGGAGTGGAGGAGGCGGTGGCGTGGGTGGCGTGCGAGGGATAGGAGGAGGCAGTGGCGTGGTTTTGGTGCGATGGAGAGTAGGAGGCAGTGGCGGGGGTGGGATGCGATGGAGAGGATAAGGCAGTGGCGGGGGTTGGATGAGATGGAGAGGAGGAAGCAGTGGCAGAGGTGGGATGCGATGGACCGGAGGAGGCAGTGGCGGGGTGGGATGCGATGGACTGGAGGATGCAATGGCGGGGTGGGATGCGATGGAGAGGAGGAGGCAGTGGCGGGGTGGGATGCGATGGAGAGGAGGAGGCAGTGGCGGGGTGGGATGCGATGGACTGGAGGATGCAATGGCGGGGTGGGTGCGATGGAGAGGAGGAGGCAGTGGCGGGGGTGGGATGCGATGGAGAGGAGGAGGCAGTGGCGGGGGTGGGATGAGATGGAGAGGAGGAGGTAGTGGCGGGGATGGGATTCGATGCTGAGGAGTAGGCAGTAGCGGGGGGGGAATGCGATGGAGTGGAGGAGGCAGTGGAGGGGTTGGGATGAGATGGAGAGAAGGAGGCAGTGGCGGGGTGGGATGCGATGGACAGGAGGAGGCAGTGGCGTGTGGGATCTGATGGAGAGGAGGAGGCAGTGGCGGGGGTGGGATGCGATGGAAAGGAGGAGGTGGGGGGTGGGTGGTGATGGTGAGGAGGAGGCAGTGGCGGGGTTGGGATGCGATGCTCAGCAGGAGGCAGTGGTGGGGGTGAGATGCGATCTACCGGAGGAGGCAATGGCGGGAGTGGGGTTGGAGAGGAGGAGGAGTGGCGGGGTGGGTGCAGGAGAGAAGGAGTGGGGGTTAAAAGGATGGACAGGAGGAGGCAGTGGCGGGTTAAAGCGATGAACAGGAGGGGGCAGTGGCGGGGGTGGGGTGCGATGGACAGGAGGAAGCAGTGGCGGAGGTGGGTTGCGATGGTCAGGAGGATGCCGTGGCGTGGGTGGGGTGCGATGGAGAGGAGGAGGCAGTGGCGGGGTAGGGGTGCGATGGACAGGAGGAGGCCGTGCCGGGGCTGGGGTGCGATGGACAGGAGGAGGCAGTGGCGGGGTTGGGGTACGATGGAGAGGAGGACGCAGTGGTGGGGGGGGCGTGCGATGGACTGGAGGAGGCAGTTTCGGGGGTGTGGTGCCATGGACAGTAGGAGGCTGTTGCGGTGGTGGGGTTCGATGGAGAGGAAGATGCCGTGGCCGGGTGGGGTGCGATGAACAGGAGGAGGCAGTGGCGGGGGTGGGGTGCGATGGACAGGAGGAGGCAGTGGCGGGGGTGGGGTACGATGGACAGGAGGAGGCAGTTGCATGGGTGGGGTGCGATGTACAGGAGAAGGCAGTGGCGGAGGTGGGGTGCGATGGACAGGAGGAGGCAGTGGCGGGGGTGGGGTGCGATGGACAGGAGGAGGCAGTAGCGAGGGTGGCGTGCGATGGACAGGAGGAGGCAGTGGCGGGGGTTGGGTGCGATGGACAGGAGGAGGCAGTGGCGGGGGTGGGGTCCGATGGACAGGAGGAGGCAGTGGCGGGGTTTGGGAACGATGGAGAGGAGGAGGCAGTGGCGGGGGGGTGCGATGGACAGGAGGAGGCACTGGCGGGGTTGGGGCACGATGGAGGAGGAGGCAGTGGCGGGGTGGGGTGCGATGGACCGGAGGAGGCAGTGGCGGGGGGGGGGTGCGATGGACAGGAGGATGCAGTGGCGGTGGTTGGGTGCGATGGACAGGAGGATGCATTGGCGTGGGTGGGGTGCGATGGAGAGGAGGAGGCAGTGGCGGGGGTGGGGTGCGATGGACAGGAGGAGGCAGTGGCGGGGTAGGGGTGCGATGGACAGGAGGAGGTGGCGGGGTGGGGTGCGATGAAGAGGAGAAGGCAGTTGGGGGGGGGGGGTGCGATGGACAGGAGGAGGCAGCTGGGGGGTGGGGTCTGATGGACAGGAAAAGGCAGTGGCTGAGGTGGGGTGCGATGGACAGGAAAAGGCAGTGGCGGGGGTGGGGTGCGATGGACAGGAGGAGGCAGTGGCGTGGGTGGCGTGCGATGGACAGGCGGAGCCAGGGGCGGGGGTGGCGTGCGATTGAGAGGAGGCGGCGGTGGAGGAGATGGCGTGCGAGGGACAGTAGGAGGATGTGGCGGGTGGCGTGGAGGACAAGAGGAAACGGTGGCGGGTGTGGCGTGCGAATTACAGTAGGAGGAGGTGGCGGGGATGGCGCTCGAAAGATAGGAGGAGGCGGTGTCCGGGTTGGCGTGCGAGGGACAGGAGGAGGCGGTAGCGGGGGTAACATTCGTGGGACAGTAGGAGGCAGTGGCGTGGGTGGCGTGGGAGGGACATGAGGAAAGGGTGGCGGGTGTGGCGTGCGAAGGAGAGGAGTAGGTGGTGGCGGGATGGCGCCTGAAAGATAGGGAGGAGGCGGTGTCCGCTGGCGTGCGATGGAGAGGATGAGGCGGTAGCGGGGGTAACATTCGAGGGACAGTAGGAGGCAGTGGCGTGGGTGGCGTGGGAGGGACATGAGGAAAGGGTGGCGGGTGTGGCGTGCGAAGGACAGTAGGAGGCGGTGGCGGGGATGGCGTTCGATAGATAGGAGGAGGCGGTGTCCGGGTTGGCGTGCGAGGGACAGGAGGAGGCGGTGGCGGGGGTGGGGTGCGATGGACAGGAGGAGGCAGTGGCGGGGGTGGGGTGCGATGGAGAGGAGGAGGCGGTGGCGGGGGTGGGGTGCGATGGACAGGAGGAGGCAGTGGCGGGGATGGGGTGCGATGGACAGGAGGAGGCAGTGGCGTGGGTGGGGTGCGATGGACAGGAGGAGGCAGTGGCGTTTGTGGGATGCGATGGACAGGAGGAGGCAGTGGCTGGTGTGGGGTTGCGATGGACAGGAGGAGGCAGTGGCGGGGTAGGGGTGCGATGGACAGGAGGAGGCAGTGGCGGGGGTGGGGTGCGATGGAAAGGAGGAGGCAGTGGCCGGGGTTGGTTGCGATGGACTCACAAAGGACACAAAGAACACAAAGAAAGAACAAACAACAGCAGTCCTGATGGTCCTTACGAGGTTGTTTGTGACAAGCTACACTAACTATCTAATCAAAGGTGGAAGATGAAGGACAGCAAAGGCGAAGGCTACTCCCCACCCCCCCATCCCTCCAGCCAAAGCTGGCAGGAAAGGAAAAAGAACCATGCAGCATGGAAAAACTGCATGGAATTTATGTAGGAAAGAGGAAAGAACTACCATTACTGCTACCACTAACCGGGCGATAAAAGCGGACAAGGACACCAGTATTCGAAAGAACTTAACGTTATTAAGACAATAAGTAATATCTTAGCTGCTGGTTGGATTCAAAACACTTGTCTAATCTATTCTTGAAGGCCGTAACTGTTGTACTATCAACGACATCACAAGGTAGAGAGTTCCAAACATTATCAACTCGATTGAAGAAGAAGTGTTTAGCTTCGTGCGACGAGAATCTTTACCACTTATCTTCAAATTGTGATTTCTTCTTGTTCTATTTGATCGATCAATTGTAAAGTAATCTTCCGCATTATTATCACTGAATCCTTTGAACATTTTAAACACTTCATTAGATCACCTCGCATTCTTCGTTTTGATAGGCTGAATAAATTTACTTTTAAGCCTTTGTTCATATGACAAATTTATCAACCTAGGAATCATCTTTGCTACTCTTCGTTGGACCTGTTACAACTTTTCTATGTCTTTTCTGTAGTAGGGAGACCAAAACTGTACACAGTCCTCTAGACTGGGTCGAACCAACGAATTATAGTTTTAATATTACTTTTTCCGATTTATTATTAAAGACTCGTCCGATGAGGCCAACCAATTTGTTTGCAGTTTTAACTACCTCTGAACAATGCTGACCGGGCTTTAAATCGCCTGATATAGTGATTCCAAGATCCTTTTCTTTACTTACTGCAGAAAGTTGTTGGCCATTCATTACGTACCGAACGCGATTGTTATTTTTTCCGATGTGCAACACTTTACATTTCTCAACGTTAAATTTCATTTGCCATTGATTGGCCCAACGTGCAAGTCGATCTATATCTGATTGTAAAGCTTCTTCGTCGAGTATCGCAGTTACTTTACTAGCAATTTTTGTGTCATCAGCAAATTTTGATACTTTGCAAGTGAGCCCATCATCGATATCATTAACATAAATTAAGAAGAGCATGGGGCCAAGCACTGATCCTTGAGGTACGCCGCTTTTGACATCGAGCCAGTTAGATGTAACACCGTTTAGAACTACTCTCTGTTTCCGCTCAGAGAGCCAGTCCGCAAGCCACCAGAATGTTACCTGAGATACCGTGCGCCAGTAGTTTGCTGAGCAATCGTTGGTGGGGACCTTGTCAACTGCCTTTTGAAAATCCAGATATATGATATCTACTGATCTGCTTTCATCGAACACATCAAAAATATAGTGAAAAAATCAAGTAAGTTAGTCAAACACGAACGTTTACTACGGAAGCCATGTTGCGAATTATTTATCATATTATTTTCTTCGAAGAATTTCACCATATTGTCGCGAATGATAGTTCCATTAACTTACAAACAATAGATGTCAGGCTAATTGGTCGATAGTTTCCTGATGAGACTTGTCCCCTTTTGAAAATTGGTGTGACATTTGCAAGTTTCCAACCGACGGAACTTTTCCAGCTGTTAAAGATTTATTGAATATGATGGAGAGCGGTTTACAAATTTGATGTTTGATTTCTTTTAAGACCCTAGGGTAATTTTGTCTGACCAGGAGCTTTGCTTACTTTAATCTTTTCAATTGTGCGTAAATGTCACTTTCTACGATGAGCACGCCACTTAACATCTTTTCGGTCCTTCTAACCTCCGGCGGTTGAGGTGATAAACAATCTTCGTCGGTAAATACGGATGCGAAAAGTTATTTAGGATTGTAGCCATTTCATTTTCATCGTTCGTGTGGTTACCATTTTCATTAGCAAGCGGTCCGATACCACAAGTGAGTGACTTTTTGTTATTTACATAGCTGAAAAATTCTTTAGGATTAGATTTACTTGTTTCCGCTATATATTCTTCAAGGTTTTTCTTGCTTGTTTTATTAATTTCTTGGTTTCGCGGCGAATTCTGTCCAACTCTAGTTTGTCAGCCTCGCTCTGAGATGATATGTACCTACTGTATACGCGTTTTTTAAGAGATAGGCTATTTTGAGTTTCGTTATTCCACCATTTCGGTTTCTTCTTAGAAGCTGAACGTCTGTTACGATAGGGTACGCATATAGTTATGGCATTGTTCAATATTGTGGTGAAGGCCCCCCCAAGATTTATCAATATCTGTTTCCGTCGTGATTTCAGTCCAGTCAGAATTATTTAGAATTGATCGGAGTCTTACGAAATTCGCTCTCTGATAATCAGGCACCTTTTCTTTACTAGGAGTTACTTTACTTTCTTTCATATTCATGCTGAATGTGATTGTTCGGTGATCGCTAGAACTAAAAATTGGACCAACATTTACTTCGTTAACTAGATCAGCTGTCGTTGAAAAGATAAGGTCAAGTATATTATTTTCCCGAGTCGGTTCTTGAACGTGTTGATGTAAATCACTTTCTAGTAAATTTGTGTACAGGTCGAGCCCTGTATGACAGTTCAACGGTTCACCCCATCTTTTCACTGGCAAGTTAAAGTCCCTAACAATTATTGCCTCGCAACTGCTACTTGTTTCTAATAATAATTCACTTAATGCGTGGTCGATATCAAGAGTCTGCCTTGGCGGTCTGTAGATAAGTCCAATTACTATTTTACGAGATTTATTTTTAATTTCAATGAAGACCGTGTCTACATTGGTTATAATATCTGTTTTCACGGATACTGGATGGAGAGAGTTGTGGATATAAGAGATAACGCCTCCACCCTGTCTGTTCTCTCTTTCATGACTAAAAATGGTATAACCCGGTAATCTATATTCCTCAATGAAATTCTATTTGAGGTGTTCATCCAAGAGTCTGTGACCTGATGATGTGATAATGATTTGTAGCTGCGAGGAATTCTAAGTCTTCAAATTTGTTACGTAGGCTACGAGCGTTTACATAGCAAGCTTTAATGTGATTCGTGTCGGGAGTTTTGCGGTTTGAGTGCACCCTTACGGTGGAGCTGCTGGTGTTCTCGCCTCGCGTTTTTGGCTTTGAAGAGCCACTTGGTCACAGAGCAGCCTCCTGAAACGGGCTGCTCCAACAGGGTTTAAGTGAATGCCATCGGGAAGGAACAAGTCTGAATCGTAGTAAAAATTGTTCCACAAGTTAGCGAACTGGACGTTTTCTTGTGACCAAAGGGACTGAAGTCTGTTGTTTGTGCTGAAGGCCTTACTGTAAAAGCTAGATTCGGCACCGACCCTCGGGAGGATTCCTGAGATTATGATGTTACTGGCATCCGTTTTATGTTTATACTGCTTGATCATGCGGCGGTATTTCTCAAGCAGTTCTCAGAAAGGGTTGTCTTTACGTCATTTGTCCCCGCGTGAATGACAAAGAGGGTGTTTCGGTCGGCATTTCTCGTGACATCATCGCACGCTGCGGTGATGTCGTCCAGTCTTGCACCTGGATAGCAGTAACGTTTTCTGCGGCCGTTTGATGAACGACCACAGAACTCAACCAGCTGGCCACGCACCATGGAGTCCCCAACTAGGCGAGTCTCGAACTCATCTCCATGGTGTCTGCCAGCACCTGGAACCTATTGAAGGTAGTGGGGGTCAGTAAATCTTGGTTGCATGCTTTGTTTGACTCATTCTCACAGGTTGGAACCCGACATCCTGTGAAGCAGGACGAGAAGCGTTAAGTGGGGCAGGCGGGAAGTTGTCCTGTGAGGCAGGCTGGGAGTTAGCCTGTGAAGCAGGCTGGGGTTAGCCTGTGAGGCAGGTTGGGGTCAGCCTGTGAGGCAGGCTGGCAGTTGTTCTGTGAGGCAGGCTGGGGGTTAGCCTGTGAGGCAGGCTGGGGTTAGCCTGTGAGGCAGGCTGGGGGTTAGAGGCAGGCTGGGGTTATCCTGTGAGGCAGGCTGGGAGTCAACCTGTGAGGCAGGTAACACGTCCTCCCGTGAAGCAGGAGGGTCGTCTGGAGGGCACAGTCTCAGTGGAGGGCCTCCACCATCGATGGTGGAGTCACTGCCACATTTGTTAAAACAAATTCCTGAAGGGCTACAAATTTCTTTTCAAGATCATTGTGCTTGACTTTCCATTCGGTCACAGCTCTGAAGATGTAATCTTGAACGCAGAGGCGGCAAGTTTTACTCAGCTGGAAGAACTGAGCTGCAAAACGTCTGGGACAGACGTCACACTTAAGGTTCAAGGCATTGTTAGAATTTTAAGCGAGTTAACAGTTTGGGCAACATTAAAAGCGCTGAAATAACTTAAATTGTGACCATAAATTGAATTGTATAAAATTGTGCATGGAAAATAGATACTGTTGTGTTAGATGCCCAACACTGGGAGTTCGCTCTCACAGGGTTTTGAAAACGCCTCAAAGACCAATCGCTTGTCCTGAGCCTCGGTCACGAGAGAGACTTTCACAACCCGGCGCTTTTCAGCTATTGTCTCGAAGTTTTGTCCACAGCACGGGGCCGGCGTAGTCACACAGAGCAGAGCTGGCAAGGGAGGAGAGGAACCAGCACTGTTCCCACTTTCCGAAACGTCTAACCCAACTCTGCGACCCTTTGAGGCCTGGCCAGTGGCACCTGTCACCAGGTGTTTCCACCAACTCTAGAGAGTATCAGACGCCTTCCTGGAGAGACCAAAAGACTGAAATATTCCTTGAGTATAAGAAAAACCTCAGAAACTCCACCTAGAAGCCGGGAGGTACAACCTCAAATGGCCCATGGAAGACATCTCTTCAGGAGAAAACAAGAACCAGCTGTTATGCAGAATAGAGATGGGAGTACTGTCGATAGAGGGGAGGGACGGGGAGCCACACTGACAACTGGTTCCAGGGAGGCTTTATTAGTGTGAGGTCGCCACACTCTCTACACTGCAGGCCTAAATAACTAGGCACGGTCCAGCTGACTAGACCCTGGAACCCAGCCATTGTCTCATAAAGAGATCTCTGCCTGCAGTCCAATCCACCACTGTTGCTGCCCAGAGGCTTCACCGTGACCCTGGCACGGGAGACAGATCAGGTATTACACCTGTCCAAGGTGACCTGAGACTATGCAGGGCAGGGGACGTCTAGTTCCTGAGGTGGATAAGGAAGGAGAGGAGGAGGTGGTGGGGTGCGATGGAGAGGAGGGCAGGTGGCGGGGGTGGCGTGCGAGGACAGGAGGAGGTGGGGGGTGGCGTGAGGGGACAGGAGGAGGCGGTGGCGGTGGGCGTGAGGGACTGGAGGAGGCGGTGGGGGGTGGCGTGATGGAGAGGAGGAGGCGGTGGCAGGTGGCGTGGAGAGGAGGAGGCGGTGGCGGGGTGGAGTGTGAGAGACAGGAGGAGGCGGTGGCGGGGTGGCGTGAGGGCTGGAGGAGGCGGTGGCGGGGTGGCGGCGAGGGAGAGGAGGAGGCGGTGGCGGTGGTGGAGTGTGAGAGACAGGAGGAGGCAGTGGCGGGGTGGCGTGCGAGGAGAGGAGAAGGGGTGGCGGGGTTGGCGTGAGGGAGAGGAGGAGGCGGTGGCGGGGTGGCGTGCAAGATAAGACGAGGAGGCGGCGGCGGGGGTGGCGTGCGAGGGACAGGAGGAGGCGGTGGCGATGGTGGCGTGCGAGGGACAAGAAAAATGCGGTGGCGGGGGTGGCGTGCGATGGAGAGGAGGAGGCGGCAGCGGGGGTGGTGTGCGATGGAGAGGAGGAGGCAGTGGCGGGGTGTACGAAGGACAGGAAGAGGTGGTGGCGGGGGTGGCGTGCGTGGGACAGGAATAGGCGGTAAAGGGGGTGGCGTAAGAGGAACAGGAGGAGGCGGTGGCGGGTGTGTCGTGCGAGGGACAGGAGGAGGCGGTGGCGGGGATTGCGTGCGAGGGACAGGAGGAGGCGGTGGCGGGGATTGCGTGCGAGGGACAGGAGGAGGCGGTGGCGGGGATTGCGTGCGAGGGACAGGAGGACTCGGGGGGGGTGGTGGCGTGTGATAAATAAGAGGAGGCGGTGGCGGGGGTAGCGTAATGGGACAGGAGGAGGCGGTGGCTGGGTTGCCGTGAGGGTCAGGAGGAGGCAGTGGCGGGGTGGTGCGAGAGGGACAGGAGTAGGCGGTGGCGGTGGCGTGGTGAGGGACAGGAGGAGGCTGTGGCAGGGGAAAGGAGGAACAGAGGGAGGCTGTGGCTGGGTGGAGTGCGAGGGACAGGAAGAGGCGGTGGAGGGGTGGGGAGGGACAGGAGGAGGCGGTGGCGGGGTGGAGTGCGAGGGACAGAAGAGGCGGTGGGGGGTGGTGAGGACAGGAGGAGGCAGTGTGGGGGTGGAGTGGGAGGGACAGGGAGGAGGCGGTGGCGTGGGGTGGCGTGTGAGGGACAGGAGGAGGCAGTGGAGGGATGGCGTGAGGGGGGAGGAGGAGGTGGTGGGGTTGGCCTGAAGTGGGAGGGACAGGAGGAGGCGGTGGTGGGGTGGCGTGGAGGGACAGGAGGAGGCAGTGGCGGGGTGGCGTGCGAGGGACAGTAGGAGGCAGGCGGGGTGGCGTGCGAGGGACAGAGGAGGCGGTGGTGGTGAAGATGTGCTAGGACAGAGGAGGCGGTGGCCTGGCTGGCGGGGGACAGGATGAGGCGGTATGGGGTGGCGAGTGAATGACTGGGAGTGAGGCGGGGGGTGGCGGAAGAGGGACAGTAGGGAGGCGGTGGAGAGGGTGACGTGCGAGGGACAGGAGAGCGGTGGCGGGGATGACAGGAGGACAGTAGGGGTGACAAGGCGGTGGCGGGGTGGGCGTGCAGAGGGACAGGAGGCAGTGGGTGGGGTGACGTTCGAAAGACAGTAGGAGGTGGTGGCGGCGTTTATGAGAGGGTGGCAGTAAGTGCGAGGGACAGGAGGAGGCGGTGGGTTGGTGGGAGGGACAGGAGGAGGCGGTGGCGGGGTGGCGTGAGAGGGACAGGAGGCGGTGGCGGGGTGCCGTGGAGGACAGGAAGAGGCGGTGGCGGGGTAGCGTGCGAATGGACAGGAGGAGGCGGGGGGTGGAGTGGCGGAAAGGATTAGTGGTCGGTGTTGGCGTGGCGAGGGACAGGAGGAGGCGGTGGCTGGGGTGGCGTGGCGAGGGACATTGAGGAGGCTGGTGGCGAGGTTGGTGTGCGAGGGACAGTGCAAGGATGGCGGTGGCGGCTGTGGCTGGGAGGACAGGAGGAGGCGGTGGCGGGGTTGGCGTCAGAGGGACAGGAAGAAGCGGCAGGCAGGGGGTGGCGTGCAAAGGGACAGGAGGAGGCAAAAGTGGCCGGGGTGGCGTGCGGAGGGACAGGAGGACGGTGGCGGTGGGTGACGTCCGAAGGACAGGTAGGAGGCGGTGGCGGGGGTGGCGTGCGATGATGACACAAGCGCGGAGGAGGCTATGGCGGAAGGTTGGGGTGCGAAGGAACAGCAGGAGGCGGTGGCGTAGTTGGTATGGCGAGGGAGAGGGGATGCGGTGGCTGGGGGTGGTGAGGGACAGAAAGGAGGCGTTGGGCGGTGGGGTGGCGTGTGAGGGACAGGAGGGAGGCGGTGGAGGGGTGTGGCGTGCGAGGGACAGTAGGGAGGCGGTGGCGTGGGTGGCGTGCGAGGGACAGGAGGTGATATAGGCTGGGGTGGAGCGAGGGGACCAGGGAGGCGGTGGGTAGTGGATGACGTTAGGGGAGGGACAGTAGGAGGCGGTAGGGGGTATGTGCGAGGGACAGTAGGAGCCGAGGTGGCGTGTGCGAGGAACAGTAGGAGGTGGCGGGGGTGGCACTGAGGGACAGGAGCAAGAGGCAGGCGTGGTTATGCGAGGGACAGTAGGAGGCTTTGGGGGGGTGACTTGTGAAGGACAGTAGAAGAAGTGGTGGGGGGATGGCGTGCAGGGACAGTAGGAGGCGATGGGAGGGTGATGCAAGTGGAGGAAACAGGGGAGGATGGCGGTGGCGGGTGTGGCGTGGCGTGGGACAGGACAGAGGCGGTTGTAGGATGGCGGGTGTGGCGTGTAGGAGGGGGGGTGTTAGGGGAAGTAGAAGGTGAAGCGGTGGCGGGGGTGGCGTGCGAGGGATAGGAGGAGGCGGTGGCGGGGGTGGCGTGCGAGGGAGAGGAGGAGGCGGTGGCGGGGATGCCGTGCGTGTGAGGGACAGTAAGAGGCGGTGGCGGGTGGCGTTGGAAGGACACCAGGAGGCGGG
Source organism: Eriocheir sinensis (assembly GCF_024679095.1). NCBI lineage: Eukaryota > Metazoa > Arthropoda > Malacostraca > Decapoda > Varunidae > Eriocheir > Eriocheir sinensis. The sequence goes on from NW_026110652.1 coordinate 81,479, forward strand.
TGGCGGGGTGGCTTGGTGCGGAGGGACAAGAGGAAACGGTGGCGGTGGTGGGTATGTGGGAGGGACACAGGCAGGAGGCGGTGGACGGGGGTGGCTTTGCGATGGACAGGCAGGAGGCGGTGGTGGGGGTGGCGTGCGAGGGACAGTAGGAGTTAACACACTGGTCATTTAAAGAACACATGATGTAATTAGATGAGTACCTACTGGATCGTGACGTTAAGCACATAATTGCGGTCGTCTTAAAACGTCAATATATTTCGTTTAACGTAGAAAGGTGATCGTGCCAACTGACTTGTCTTCAAATTAATACTGTTTTCCTTCCTTCAGTGTTAATCAGTAAAAAGTAGGAAGTCTCAAATATATTGAACAAATAAATCATTAAAGCATAATAGGACACAACATTTTATGCTGGTAATTAGATAAATGATGAACTTAACTCACACAGGTAGCTAATTAAATGGGTTATAATGTGTTGCAACATGAAGATGAACGCCATTAATTAACACTGGTCATTAACGAACATATGTAATTGGAATGTCCCATGACATAAATATAAGTTGTATAAATAAATATATTATAGGACGTAAGAAAAATCATTGCCAAATTTTTTATAATACAGTCCAAAGGATTCCTTCCCTTCAGGTTTTCTTCTCTTTCGTACCAGTATAACACAAGCAAGATCACACGAGTAACTAATTAAATAGGTTATATTAATTTGACAGGTGAACGTTGTAAGAAAATAGGTAGTGCAAATTTATCCATATAAAATAAATTGACGCCTCTTAAGAATTATAGGACAGAAAAAATGTAACCCAAAATTTTTATGAAGCACAAGACAGGTGAATAGAAAAACAGGTGATAACAATTGGTGGACTTCTTCCTGGAAATTATCAAATTTTGTATGTATGGCCCTTAATTACATATTGAACATGATTGCATGAGTAACTGGTGTCTTGTTATATACCTGACAGAACTATTCCCAGCCGTCTCCCCTTCCCTTCCCTTCCTTCCTTCCTTCCCTTCCTTCTTTCTTTCTTTCCTTCCCTTCCTTCCTTCCCTTCCCTTCCTTCCTTCCTTCCTTTCCTGCTTTTCCTTGCCTTGCCTTGCTTTGCCTTCTTTTTTCCTTCCCCTTCCTTCCCATTCCCTTCCTTCCTTCCTTCCTTCCCATCCTTTTCCTTGCCATGACTTGCCTTGCCTTGCCTTGCTTGCCATACCTTCCTTATTCCTTGCTTCAGCCCTTCCATTACCTTCCCTTGCATTGCCTTGCCATCCTTTCCCTTCCCTTTCCTTACATTCTTTTTCTATCCCTCAATTTTCTTCTCTTCCCTTCCGATCCCTCCCTTTCGTTCATAGCCAGAGTCTGAGGCGGAATTATCACCAGTCACTCACTGTCACTGCATCATTATCTTTTCAGTTAACTGGCACTATTATTATTTTTTTCAGTATCCTGATTTATCTGACTTTGCTGTTGTCGCGTCACTAATGATTCATATCCGCCCAAGAGTATGACATAAAGTATCATCAATGCCACCATCATCATCATCTCTTGAAATAAACAGGGCCATTCTTTTTGATCATCTTGCATCACATGACTTCGTTCTTATCACATTTCTACCGTTTCATATTCATATGCAGGGTATTAGGCTAAAATGTCATCACTCAACGTCCCCTTCTTGAATCAAATTGCGTCATTCATTATTTGAATCTACTGTTTCACTTCTTTCTTATCACTGTCTTTAACCAATTCGCCTTTAAGTATGATGCGAAGCACCATCAATTCATCGTACCTTTTTTTCACTAAACTAGATCATTCGTGTTCTTCATTTTGCTCTTTCCTTCTTCGTTTTTATTAAGTTTTATTGATTTTTTGTTCGCCTTGGGTGTGAGGAGAACATCGACACGGTATGAGAGCCACAACGGGGATGGATTTAAAAAAGAGCCTCCCACAAATCCTCGTCCTCGCCTCTTCCCTCCTCCTCGTCACAACTTATGAGGGCGACATCGAGTGCGAGACCAGGGTGCCCACACGTCCTCCTCCACCTCCTCGTCTTCATCCTCGTCACCTTTTCTCCGGCACAGGCTTTGAAGGCTTGGCAACTTACGCTCAGGCCGCGCCAAAGGGGAAAACGACACGCACCAGCCATGACAAGCCCTCGCCCTCTCGCGCCACTCAGCGAGGGGTGAGGTCAGGAAAACTTTAATGCAGAACTAACTCTCGTCTGCCGTTACTGTTCCGTCAGCAGGCACATCAAAGGCCGTAAGGAGCGTGTGCACTGATTGAACGCTCAGGGGCCGCCATTATCCCCGCCCAGAGACGCCGCCTCTTCAGGACTTACATCACGGCAAGGCAAAGACCCCTCAGCGCCGCCTCGAGGTTCAGCTGGCTTCGAACCCGCGGTGCCGAGGCGTGTCTGGGGAACTGCCTGTGAAGACTGGAGAACGGCTTGTGGGGGTGGGGATAAGTGGGGATAGGGGGTGAGTGGGGGGTCAAATAAGGATGATTTTTGGGATGGGCGTGTTGTGCGTGTGTGTGTGTGTGTGTGTGTGTGTGTGTGTGTGTGTGTGTGTGTTCGGATTAGCTCATAATGGTTTGGAGGTGCAACAGCAGACATTAAGCTGACAAAAAACTCTTCAGACTGACTTCGACCGTAAAATTGAAGACCGTGTGTGTGTGTGTGTGTGTGTGAGTGTGTGTTTGTGTGTGTATGTGTGTGTGTGTTTGTGTGTGTGTGTTTTGGGGTCACTATTGTGCGGCCCTGTGCGCCAGTGAGCCTTCTTCCAGGTGGGGCCTGATGGTCAGCTCAGCCCACGTTCTGTGGCGCAGCGCCAGGTGTTTTATAGTGGCGCCATCTTGCATTGGCTCATGTTGCCCTCCGGAGCTCATCTTTAGTCCTAGAATCTAAGGTCGGGTTGATACGTGGTCTTCTGGACAGCATGTACTTGGGTAGTTTTAAGCCACTCGGCGGCGGCTGAAAAATCCAGCTTGGTGGCACCGGGCGAGATTGAACTCGCGTCCTCCTGACCATGGCGCCGTCATTCTGTCGGCTCAGCCACCGCCTCTTTCTTTCCACATCTGCTATTAAAAGGAACATAAATAACCAAAAACACCAGGAATAGCTAACAATTACCAGTGTGACGAAGCAAATTTACAACGAAGACGCAGGGGTGTTTTCGGCTCGACAAATGGCGGCAAACTCATGAAACATTTACAAACTTAGAAGAGTTTGTGGAAAGAACAGGGACGGACCAGCGGGTGGGGAGAAGGAGGGAGGAAGGGAGGAAGAGGAGAATGTAAAGGGAAAGGCAAACAGGAAGGATAGGAAGGGAAGGGACGGGAGGGGAGGAGAGAAGGGCCAGAAGAATGGTTGCTCCCTCCGACTGTGCTGTAAAGATTTAAGAACATATTTTGAGAGACAAGACTTTAAAATTTACTGCGGCAGAGTACAAAGAAGAAAAAACAATAACTCTGGAAACTCTTGAAAAAACTTGCAGAAAATTTAGAACCGAACGACACTTCTGCTGAGACCAACTCGTGTGAGGATGTATGGACATCCCTTGAGGAACTTCAGAGGATAAGGGGGGAGGGGGCAAGGGTTGACATGGATGGGCTAGGGAGGGTAAAGGTGGATACAGAAGGCGGGGAAGGGTGTGCGAGGGTGGGTTGGCAAGGGTGGGCAAAGGAGGGTAAACAGGATGGGCAAAGGGGCGTCAATAGGGAGGACAAGGGTGGGTACAAAGGGCGGATACTTCTGTCCGGCATCAAGTCGTAAATCTCACAACTTATGCAGAAACGCGGAAAGTGTTTCAGTGTTTGGGAACTCCAGAAGAAGAAGACGTGAGGGAGATGCCTTCAGCTTTTGGGTTCAGCCACCACTATCACCACCACCTCAATCATTACCACCACCACCACCAGCAGCACCACCACGCCCCAGAGATTTTCACCACAATAACATTCAGCCTTCATTTCCTGCACACCGGTACCTGTAACTTCTGTAGTGCCGAAAACATCACCTGCCGCCGAGAAAGAGGGGAGTGTGGCTTGTTGGCTTTTAAATGGAACAGATAAGTGGAAGTAGGAGGAGGAGGAGGAGGAAGACGAGGAGAAGGAAAAGGAGTACGAGGAAGGAGGAGGACGCGGAAGACGAGGAGAAGGAAGGAGGAGGTACAGGGAGAGACGGGGAGAAGGAAGAGGAGGAGTCTGAGGGAAGACGAGGAGGACGAGGAAGACAGAGGAGAAGGAAGAGGGAGGAGGGACGAGGAAGAGGGAGGAGGACGAGGGAAGACAGAGAAAGAAGGAAGAGGGAGAAGTACCGAGAGAAGGGGAGGAGGACACGAGGAAGACGAGGAGAAGGAAGAGGGAGGAGTACGAGGGAGAAGGAAGGACGAGGGAAGACGAGGGAGAAGGAAGAGGAGGAGTACGAGGAAGAGGAGGAGGGACGAGGAGAAGACGAGGAGAGGAAGAGGAGGAGTACGAGGGAAGAGGAGGACGACGAGGGAAGACCAGAGAGAAGGAAGGAGGGAGGACCAGAGGAGGGAGCAGAAATATACCCATCGATAATTCTGCTGCTTATGACAGAGGAACATAAAGTGGCGTTGCAACATTAATGAACTATTTCCACACTTTTACATCACCACTTTACTTCACCCTTTATTCCAAGTGTTGAGTTGATTGTTGCGACTCTCGTTTGTGTGTTGCGGTGAGAAGTACAACCGACACACCACTAACCACTGTACCACCAACCACTGAACCACCTACTAACCCTTCTTTTTGGATGCTACTTTTCTTACTCCTCTTTTTCACACTCCAGAGACTAGACGTCCCTGCCCTGCCATAGTCTCCAGGTCACCCCCTTGGATAAGGTGTAATACCTGGTCTGTCTCCCGTGCCAGGGTCACGAGTGAAGCCTTTGGGCAGCATGCAGTGGGTGGATTGGACCACGGGCAGGGGATCTCTTTATGAGACAATGGCTGGAGTTCAGGGTCCCTAGTCCCAGCTGGACGTGCCTAATTATTTAGGCCTGCGGTGTGAGGTGTGGCGACCTACATAATAAAAGCCTCCTGGGAACCAGTTGTCGGTGTGAGCTCCCCCCGCCCTCCCTCTATCGACGGTACTCCATCTTTATTCTATAACAGCTGGTTCTTGTTTTTCTCCTGAAAAGAGATATCTTCCGTGGGCCATTTGAGGTTGGCACCTCCAGCTACAAATTGGAGTTCTGCTGCATAGTCTCAGGTCACCCCTTGGACAAGGTGTAATACCTGATCTGTCTCCGTGCCAGGGTCACGGTGCCTCTGGGCAGCAGCAGTGGTGGATTGGACTGGCTGAAAAGTCTCTTTATGAGACAATGGCTGGAGTTCCAGGGTCCGTGCCCTAATTATTTAGGCCTGCGGTGTAGAGGAGTGTGGCGACCTCTGCTCTAAAAAGCCTCCTTGGGAACCAGTTGTCAGTGTGAGCTCCCCGTCCCTCCCTTCTTAGACGGTACTCTCATCCCTATTCTACACAGCAGCTGGTTCTTGTTCTTTTCTCCTGAAAGAGATGTCTTCCGTGGAGCCATTTGAGTTTGGCCTCCCGGCTTCTAGGTGGAGGTTTCTGAGGTTTTCTTATACTCAAAGAATATTTCAGTCTTTTGGTCTCTCAGGAAGGCATCTGATACTCTCTAGGTTAGTGGAGAACACCTGGTGACAGGTACCTGGCCAGGCCTCTAAAGGGTCGCAGGGTTGGGTTATAGACGTTTCGGAAGTAGGAACGAACTGCTGGTTCCTCTCCTCCCTTGCCAGCTCTGCTCTGTGTGACTACCGGCCCCGTGCTATGGGACAAACCTCGAGAGACAATAGCTGAAAAGCGCCGGGTTGTGAAAAGTCTCTCGTGACCGAGGCTCAGGACAAGCGATTGGTCTTTGAGGCGTTTTCAAGACCCTGTGGAGCAGACTCCCCAGTGTTGAGCATCTAACACAGCAGTATATTTTCCATGCAATTTTATACAATTCAATTTATGGTCACAATTTAAGTTATTTCGAAAGCGCTTTTAATATTTGCCCAAACTGTTAACTC